>NC_056728.1:1331003492-1331068492 GCF_019279795.1 Protopterus annectens
TATAATAAAAATACCCTGTGTCCTATTGTTTTATGGTTATACACTCATCCCGGCTATCACCAGTAAAGTAGTAACAAACTGATGGGTACTACCTGGTCAACAAACTGAATAAACATATTTACATTACATTTGTTTCCTAGTGTTTTTGCCAGACTAGGAGATAGACTCATTGTACCTTCACTCAGCATTAGGAGGAATGCTGAGTGTTGACTAACTTTTATTATCCAGATCTCCAAACTCCTTTAGTCACTGACCCATACACTAACGGTTACACCCAGCTTGACTATCTTGATCACTGAGGATGCACACAACCCATATAACTGCAAGACAGAATCATTACATCTGGAGCTTTAGTGGGTGAGATGGTTCCCGATAGGATGTGTCTGCACCAATATGTTATGTCATTTCTTTCCACAGACATAATTCTGAAGTATTTTTACCATATATGTTGTATAATATTCTGCAATGATGTGGTGCACATTTGAGTTTCCATTGCAGCATTCAGTTCCAGTACATCTGCAATGCATTTGTTTGACTTGACCTACCTTGATAGCATTCTGACAAATACTATTACAAGTCATATAAGCTGAATCCAGCACATTTCCTCTGCTTATTGATGTCTGCACTACAGTAGCTTTTGGTGTCAAATAATTGTGAATAACAGCCTGAGAATCACAGTCACTTTTTTTATAATTGTGAATAACAGCCTGAGACTCGCATAGTCACTTTTTTCATAATGTTTGAATTTGAGCACAGTATTTTGTGAGTAAGACAGTCACTAATAAAACATTCCCTTGCACTTTCTATGTGGCAGACTCTCCCCCTTACTTTATTATTCTCACTTTGAAGTTGCTGCATATCACAGAAAGAGCAATCTTATAAGCAATGTAACAGATTTTTTTTCTCTTTTTCTTAAGTGCCCTGACTTCAGAATGTACACAATGCACTATCATTTGACTACTTCTGATGTTAGTCTTCTAAAAAGGGAGCAATGAAACACAAAGCAAATGCCAGTGTGAGCTTTTATGCTCAAGAATCTGTACTTTAATCTCAGCTGTTGTGAGCGGGGGGGGGGGGGGGGTACAACTTGCACATCAGTTTTCTTTTTTACTTCCTTCCTTCCAATATTTTTCATTTTTCTTTTCTTTCTGATTTTCCTTTTTTCTCGAGATTAATTTTGTGACTGATTCTGATTGGGCTAATGCTGTATATTTTCCAGCCTTCTTTCTTTTCAATATTTTTACTGCACTAAATGTTATTGTTCCATATTAATAAGAACAGAAATATTTGGCATAATGCCCTTTTTCAAACAGTCATTTTTTAACATACTCTGTCACCAGCATGTGTGAGTCAAATATGAAAATGATTAATCTTTGTCTGATAACAGATTACTTACCAAATCAGTAAATAAAGACCATTTATAGCTTTGGCTTCATTAACAATAGAAAAGCTAGTATAATGTTGCCATCTACTGGTTATAGTTGCAAACTGTTTATATAGTAATTTATTTTCAGTATAACTGTAATAGATGAAGAAATTTGATTGATGACACTGTGATTTTCACATTTAGAACTCTTGTTACCAGCTATTAAACAATGAATGCTCATTACTATTAAAAAATGAGCATGCTAATTGGACAGCTCAACCAGAGTGCCAATTGAAAATTGCGCATATAACAAAAGAAAAAAAATCTGGCCGCTGAAGTCCTATTGAATAGCCAGACTTTCTGTTGGCATATGCTGTGAGACAGAGCAAGGCATAAGAAAAATCTGGTATGTTCTGCAGAACTAAAGAAACAGAAACCTACTTGATTATCCCTATATGTTTGTGTTGTCCTTCGTAAATCTCTATTTTTTTTAAAGTTAAAAAAAAAAAACGGCAGCAACAGAGATGTTCCCCGGGATTCAGCAAGCTCTGCACGGAGTGCAGGAATAGTGCAAGAGCTGCTGCAGGCAATATGGCTGATGAGTGATTCAAGAACGAGCTCCCGGGACATGCACGAGCATTCCTACACTATTCCTGCACGGGCACCACTGCTATATGCTAATTACCCCATTTGCTGTTGAAAACCATGCAAATGAGGTGAATTAGCTATCCAGGAAGCAGGCAGGCATCTGTGCAGGAATAGTGTAACCTGCAGAAATTCATTCAGTTACTAACTGAATACATTTCTGCAAATTACAAAACGGAGGCATGACAGCTCCAAAGAAAGCATGCATTCAATGTAGTAGGCATGCCAATGGCCAAATATATGGCCATTGGCATGGGAAATAGTTGTAAAATTATAAAATAACTTTTTTTTTGGCCGATTTCAGACGTTTAAGTGTAGGGCGGCGGTGTGCAAACAGGATTGGCCCGAAACTATGAAAAAAAGTTGGAAATAAGCTTTTAAACCTAAATTAGCATTTTGCCATGATAGTCAATGGCATGCATAAGACAACAATACCAGGGAATAGTGGTTGCTAAGGGGGAAGGCTCAGTGTGAGTAGGGTAACCTTGAATTAACATTCTGTTTTATACAAATGAGGGAATTGATACTGAATCACAGAATTCCTCTCAGTGTTAGCTTGCACCCAACCGTGTAGGTGTAGCAACAACATGGTATAAGTATAAGAAGTAAATGACCTCATAAGGGGGAGTGTCATGACTGCTGTAAGCTTATTGGAGCTCTGTGTCCCTTGTTTACCCTTAGCTAAGCACAGCTAAGGAAGGGAGTGTGTCTGAGGCTGCCTAGCAGTGTTTGCATTGCCTAAACGAAAAAAAAAAAAAAAAAAAACCCACAGGAAATAGCAGCTCTGTTCACATGTGAGCACTGGGTATGCACGGCGCGCCTCGGGGCTTAAATGGGAAGTCAATGGGAAGGGAAAACAGCAGTAGAAAGGCAATCAAAAGAACTAGCATAGCTGGCAGGTGAAATGTATCAGAATCAGCCAATTACACAGGCAGCAGCCCAGCACACTACTATAAACTATACAAACACCTTTCACTCTGGTTTTTCCCACAAACTCTACACCACTGGTGTACACAGATGGGGAAATTTTACCTGACGAAACTAACAAAATGTTAGGGGCTGCTGTTGCTCTCATACATCAATATGTGGAAGAGACTGAGGGTGGTGAGGATGTGAATATTGATGACCAACCCACAGTGAGGAGGAGGAGAAGAGTGTACAGACCCAGGGTAACCTACCAGGGGCTACATGAGCAGGAGATAGTAGAGCGCTATAGGGTGGACAGGGACATTCTACAGCAAATTGTTGAGCTGTGCCGGCCATGCCTCACACACAGAACCAACAGAGGAGAACCCATCCCAGTGGATACCAAGGTATGTACAGGTTTAAGAATACTAGCCAGAGGTACCTTCCAAAGGCCAACTGAGGATATCATGGGGATCGCACAGGTATCAGCATCCAGAGTACTCCACCAGTTCCTGGATGCTGTGTCAGCACATGCTGGTGAGCACATATATTTCCTCAACACGTGTGAGGCATTGACCAGCAATATGCATCTCTTCCACCAAATAGCAGAATACCCTGAGGTAGTGGGTGCTATAGACTGCACACACATACACATCAAAGCACCACCTGGCAAGTGGGGTAGGGTCTACATAAACTGCAAGGGCTTCCCCTCCAACTGCCAGGTTGTGTGCAATGCCCAGGGCATTATCTTGAATGCGTGTGCTGGCAGCCCTGGAAGCTATCACAACTCCCACATCTGGCATATGACACAGCTGTACCAGACATTTGCCAGTGGGGACATCCCATATGGCCACCTAGTGGGGGATGCTGGTTATGCACTGGACTCGTGGCTGATGACATCCATCAGAAATGCACGCACACCTGAACAAGAACTCCATAATGAGGCACACACACAAACCAGAATCATAATAGAGCATGTGTTTGGGATGCTCAAGTCACAGTTCCACTGCCTGGACATATCTGGTGGAGCCCTGCAGTACTCTCCAGCTATATGCACACAAATGTTCATTGTATGTGCCATGCTACACAATATGATCCTGCAGAAATAGCTGCAGCAAGAACAGCATGGGGTAAAGCTACACAGCCACCCAACATTGCCAAGGCCATCCCAGGCACAGAGGGACTCGGAGGAGGAACAACCTGAGCCTGCCCTTGTAGGCAAAAGGAGGTGTGCCCAGTATGCCCAGTCTTTGGCAAAGAGGCAACGCATAGCACATACACTGACATGGTAGGGACCAAGGGAATGACACCTCTCTCTGACTCGCACATACAGTACAAGGGATGCCAAACATGATACTACCTGTGCTTTACCATGTATAGGGAGTGTACTATGTGAATCCGACATAGTCAACCCTCAAGTACCATCCTCAATACTGGCACAGCCACAAGGTAAGTCACTGTTCCTATCAGTTGCTGAATGGAGTAGTATGTTCTGCTAGTTGTATCTATGGCATGGATGTGAGCATGCAAGGGAATCAGGTGGCTGAATGCGATGGCAGCAGATAGTGGACATCTATATGGGCAGCATGAAATCCATAACAAATACTGGTGTCAACAAAGTAGGCAGTACTAGACAAGGTGACAAATCCCACTGTAGTACATGTGGTGGCCCAAATGTGTCCGTAGGACACACATGCATATCAGTGAGGCTCACATACCCAACACCAGTCTCAGCCAGCATGACAGGTGTAGATGGCCATAAAGAAAGGCTGTGCTAAGGCCGCCAATTGATGGCAATGGTGAGCAGCCCTCTCCAGACCTACACAGACAGACTACAACAGGTTTGGCAGTTGTATGTTAGTTCTGAACGGTAGGAAGTCTGAAACTGAAATGTAGGTCAATAAAATTTAAGATCTGTACTCTACTGATATGCCTCTAGTCTGCATGATAGGGCAGAATACAAAATGAAATGGAAGCCAACAGAGTACCTGAAATACCAGTACAGTCATAGCAAATGTTTACAGTTGTCAGGTGTTCCCCCTCCCACAATCCTATGTAGAAATGCAGTAACATATACATGTGGGTTTAATAACAGTGGAGCACAGATTACCTCAGCTGGCCCAATTTACAGGATAAATTGTTGCATGTGTACAATATGCAGGGGTCCATGTGTTAGGTTGTTGTGTGTTCAATATTGTCTAGAGGTGGTCAGCATGTAGGCACGGAAGGTTGTGTCTTGGTGGCTTATGGCCAGTACTGTTGATGATAGGGCCATTTTCCGACAACTGCAGTGCCAATTAGCAATACCCATGTCAGCAGTCATCCATACTCACTGTCCAGATGTCAATATCTGTCACCGTCTGAAAGATGGACATGCCATGAATATGGGCCAAGACATACACACAGTACACAGGTGGAAGTACCCTAGACAGAGTACATAAAATGTAACTGTCAACTGCACACACTTTTGGAATTGTGCATACAGGTTAGCAGCACATTAGTTGTCTGTGTAGTATAGAATACTGATGTAGTCTGGCCAATCACTGGCAGACCACAAAAGGCACAGTTATGAAATAATGAGAGACTGCCTATGTCCCCACACATGGTAGCATAAGGGGAATGTCCCAGGTATATTTGTGAGTCAGCTGTAAGAAGCTTCCATATCACACATGAACTCAGCTCACCCCACCATCAGCTGCAGGTTTATTACAAGTCATATCCCTGCTGTTGGGAATGAGTACAGTATGACCCCAACTTCTGTATGGGAATACCCACAGAATGCAGCATGCTGAAGATGTGTCCCATGCAGGTGTGTCTCTAGCTGTAAGCAGCACCCTGCCAGCATCCAGACCAATGGATTAATATGGACAGGAACTATTGCCATTAACACCTCGCACACTTAGCCTGTCACCCCAGGGGAATCCAGCAGCTCGTAGCCTGGGAATGTAGGAGTGACAGAATGCACTGGCTTTCTACAGATGGCCTGCATCACTACCAAATGCCCTGCAGTCCTCTGTCAAAGGCATGTGCCTCACCTGTACTGCTAATGTATGTTATCTCACGGGGTCCCAACTAACAACATAACACAGTCAAAAGAACACAAATGCAAGGCCATGTTGACAAATCCCAGTAGCATGCTCACCATGTCCTACTGCATGAACTGTGGACCAACCCCTAAATACCACTGGTATGAAGGGAAAACTATAGGGATACTTCTCAGATATCGCTCGCATAATGTTAGGAAGAGGATAGAATAACATAGTGGGGGGTATAGAAGCATGAACGTCATGGAGTGTGTGAAGTCTGAAACTCTGAAGTGTGCTCATAGTACTCCTGCCTGCAAACCCAGTAATGGGTGGCTACAAACCTGCTTGTCAACCACAATGTGAAGGAGGACTGACCAGATATATGAGCTCTGCCTCTGGGCAACCTGGATGAATCTGTACAGCTGACAGGTATGGCCACAGCAGGATATGGCCATTCTGTTATGTCAATATATGTACAAGCAGGGGATCCTCAGCCACCACAATACCAAGGTGCTGGACCATTTACATAGACCCATCAGCAAATGTCTGCAGCTACCCCTCTAGTATGGCATGAGTGTACAAGAATATGTAGGCTGTAGACCACAATACTGGACAGAGCTTCATTCATCTTGTATTTCCCAGGAAATAACTGTGAGCAAATAAGTATATCTGTCAGTAGTTGATGACATAATGCATCACAGTGTGAAACAGTACATATGTCTGAATATCTCTGCTAACACCAACCATGTAACACAAACAGCACAGACACAATAGTTACAGTATCCTACTACCTGTCGCCCATTGTGACTCCATATTGTCAACCTATCTACAGATTTCCTGCAGAAACAGGTTGCTAGCTGTAGGTGTAGAGCACAAAATCCTGGACTGGAGTAAAACCTACCTGGAATGGAGTCACACACTTAATACAGAAGGTCATACTGGGCATGCTCCTGCACTTAGAGAAATGAAGCCTGTGTCTGACAACACAGTGGACTATACATATCTGTCAGTCGCAGATGTCTGTGCACACACACCACATTGTACACCATTCATGCGCTGCACACACATTGAATAGGAATGCTCACACATATCCAAGGCCAGCACACTATAATTTGTCAAACATACACACACACAGATGTGGAGAAGAGAGAGACAGACAGTGATAGAGAGATTTCCATCATGAGGCCTGTCCCACTCACCACACATCCAATTGGCCAATATCAAGTGATGTGCTGATATCAATCACTGTAGACATTACTTTTGGTAGCCCTCAGCCCCATAGTATCTGTGGTGCTTGTGATAACTGTGTAACATGATAGCACAAATCAGTATTCATCTAGCATTTGTATACCTAGTCTTGTCAAATGTAAAGTTGTGTGTGACTGAGTGTGTATGTTTCCAGAGGAATGGTTTATGGCCCATTCACACACACTGCACTTCCCATTCCCATGTTAGCACTCCTGCTGATGTCAGTGACCTTGTAATGACCCTCTGGTCAAGTTTCAGCCCTATAAGCGGTGTGGGGCTTGCAATACGTGTGTAATACTGCAGTATAGAAAAATGGTTAGGTAGGAGGTCTACTCTCAAACATGTCAACTGTGAAACTGTGTGTATATGTGTGTGTGTGTGTGTGTGTGTGTGTGTGTGTGTGTGTGTGTGTGTGTGTGTGTGTGTGTGTGTGTGTGTGTGTGTGAAGATTAATGATTTTGAGGCCATTCACAGTCACTACACCTCCCATTGCCCTACTTTAGCAAGCCTGCTGATGTCAGTCACCTTGAAATAACCCTTTGGACAAGTGCCAGCCCCATAAGCTCTGTGGCACTTGCAATAACTGTGTAATACTATAGTGTAGCATACTAGTTAGGTAGGAGTTCTAATTCCCGAGATGGCACTTGTGAAACTGTGTGTGTTTGTGTGTGAGAGTGTGTGTGTGTCTTTGATGATACTTGATTCTATGGACATTCACACTTACTACTCTCACCTTCCTCTTCCTTTACCACTGCTGCTGATGTTAGTCACCTTCAAAGATACCTTTGGAGAACCCTCCAACATATAAGCTACATGGCGCATGCCATAAATGTGGAACAATGTAGTCGCAGTCACTACATAAGTATGGGCTTGAATCTCATCTGTGGCAACTGTTAGTGTGTGTACATATGCATGTCTGTACCTCAAAGATATCGGCCCCATTTACACCCAGTACACATCTCAGAGCCTGACTTTAGCAAGCCTGCAGATATTGTCCACCTTAGAAGTACCTGTTGCCAAACCTAAACCATGTCAGGTCAGTGATGCATGTGGTAAATGTGTAACATAATGGTCTGTAAAGGTTGTTAGATAGAGGTTTGAACCTCACCCCTGGCAAATGTAAATGTGTGTGGAGGGTAAAATTATTTTTGGGATGTCTCACCCACTACATCACCCAATGCCAGTATTTACAAGGGCTGGTGATGTTCCTCACCTTAGAAGTACATTGGGACAACATCCATCCTATAAGCTCTGTGATGCATGCGATAAATGAGGTACACTGTAGTAGCAATACATAGCTAGATAGGGGTTTGAATCTCAGTACTGGCATATGTGTGTCTGTCATCATATCCTGTGTGGAGGTTGCTGTAATTGTGTAATAACAGGATCCATTGTGAGGCAGATTTTGGTAAATTATTATGTTGAGGACCTAGTATATGTCACAATGTCCACCGTACAAGGACAACAGATGTCAAACACCAGAGAGGTGGGTGTAGACAATCCATAGCCCTACATGTGACATTATGGATTGGTGAACAATATAGCCAACCCTTCTATTACTCAGAGAAGACTCACCACTCACATCTCATACATAAACACACTTGGCTAGGCAACAACCACTATATTGGTAGTTCCCTGCATATTGCCTCACAGATAGTAACCACAATGTGATTGCAGTGGACTACATGCCTGTTAACCACAACAGTGCCACTCACATCAAAAAGTGCTTTGATGTGTCACCTCTCATGACTATGTGTGTGTTATCTAGCAAGTAAAAGGACATGGCACCCTGTTCCATCCCCGCAGTAGGCAAATAAATGCTTACAGTAGCCCTTTTACTATGTTCCCCACTGGACACCTGCAACAACTGTAGAGTCTACAAACTTAACCCACAAAGGGAATACCACAACTTATACGCATGCCCTGTATGGAAAGATGCCACTAACTCCACTAAATACCTGTATCATGCTGTCAATGTAAGTGCAAGCATGACCTTAGTTACATAGCCAGGTTTCACCAAATGAGGTCATGAATGCTACATCAGAAGATAACAATTTGTCCACACAACATGCCCCAGAGACCTCAGGTACACTTCCACACATCAAAGAACATGCGTATGGGACATGTGCACAACCCAGACACTGTCCATGTTATAGAATATAGATCACATACATGGGAAGCAGTGCACATCACTGGCCACCCACAACAGCAACCCAGATGAGTGGATGGTGAATACAATACCCACCCCTGGGGACCACTCCAGGGACTACACCCCTGAGCCACACTGGAGACTATTGTCATGTGGCCTGATGCCAAGGTATTCCCTTTGCCTAGCCTTGTACAGCCTTCAGGCCCATTCACCTACTACACACATGTGAAGCAATGAACCTATGCTTCTCTACTTTAGCATGCCTGCTGATGTCATTCACCTTGAAATAACCCTTTGGCCATGTTTCAGCCCTATAAGCTCAGTGGCACTAGCGATAACTGCATAATACTATAGTATAGCAAACTAGTTAGGTAGGGGTTCTAATCCTGATCCTGCCAACTGTGGTAATGTGTGTGGTTCTCTGAGAGAATGTGTGGGTGTCTTCGTTGACACCTGATTTTGTGGACATTCACACTTACTACACTTCCCTTACCCTTCTTTTAGCACTGTTGCTGATGTCAGTCACCTTCAAAGATAACTTTGGACAGCTCTCCAACATGTAAGATTCATGGTGCGTGCAATAACTGTGTAACACTGTAATAGGAATACATAGGTAGGGATTTGAAACTCAGTACTGGTAAGTGTGTGTGTGCCATCAGTATCCTGTGTGGGTGTTGGGGTGATTGTGTAATGACAGGATCCATTACAGTGTGGGTTTTGCTACATCATTATATTGAGGATCTCTATATCCCAATGTCCACATTACAAGGCCAACAGTTTTCAAACACTGTAGAGGTTGTTGTAGGCAATCCTCAGCCATAAACGTGTACAGCCATGTGCAATTACTATGTGACAGTATGGATTAGTAAACAATATAGGCAACCATTATAATACCCAGATACCACTCTCCACCCAAGGATCATACACAAACACGTGTGGCTGTTACTCTCTTACTCCCTTCCTTTCTTACTTTGTCTCTGTCTCTGTCTCTGTCTCTCTCTCTCTCTATCTCTCTGGTGAATGTGGAAAAGTACATCTATTTTGCATAGGCAGCAGCTTGAGTTTTATAGTAATGCTCATGATCAGTTGATGGCCTGTGCAGGAATTGCAGTCCCCCACTTGCTAATTGCATATGGAACAGCTGTGGTATCATTCCTATAGCCAATTGCATGGAAACAAACTCCTATACCTAAGCACTTCATGTGGGTGTCAGCCCTAAACCTTCACTGTGAGCAGGACTTCATGTGGGTGTCTGACAAACAGCATCACAGAGGGTAGTTGGAAATACCTCTTGCAACATACACTGTGGAGACAGACCAACAAACAGGAGGGGGATGTTCCAGACATGGGGACAGAATGTAAGTTTTGCTGTTCTACATTTGAAGTAATGTTGGTTTAACAGGGTTTGTGTGGATATGGCTGTTCTACATGATTTAAAGTCTGGCATGACAGTGTTGTGTGGTTGAGGAAACTCTCACCTGTAGGGCTATCTGCAGACTGGCCAGAATTTGGAATCTTAGATGTGGTGAGTTACTCACATATTTCCTATCTTTAGAAATGCAGTAGCATACTCTGATGATTGCAATCAGTACAGAGTGACATCCATGTGTGTTACTGACTTCATATCCTTCAGAAGAGATATGTCACAACAAACCCTGTTACACTAGTAAATGTATGAGTTAATCACAGGAACATGTCAATATTGGCCCTGTGTTTGTGCCTCTGTCCCTCAAGTCTGCCACCCTTTGTCCATATGTCATGCAGTAAGAGGTGCATAAGTACAGTATATCATTATTTACTGACATCATACCTGATAACAAGCCAGTGAGATATCAGACTGCTAGACATGTTATGTATAGTAGGCCTTATATTTGAGGACAAAACCTGGATATTCTGTTGTAGTCTGTACAGTAATGAGGTCTGTGTTCTTATGGTGATTGTTGACAGAGTGTCAGTATTGTGTAGCAGTGTACTGTGAATATGTTACTTGGCCTGTGTACAGACTGTGGTAGATGTTAGTGTTCTTGGTCCTGTTCTATCTGACATTGCATGATGCTCCAGTTTCTGGTATCCTATCAGCATATATGTTTGTAGGGCCAGACTGAGACATGTCCCATAACACAGTCAGGCATCAGACTACACTGTGTATTGGACCAGTATATGTAGGGTTAGTGTGTGAGTGGCAAACATGAGGATGGTTTTGTTCACACAGTCCATATACTGTACTATTAATTAGGCTTACCATAATGTGACTGTGACTGTGTTGAGATTGGTTGTGGGTATGCACTTTCACAATGGTGTCTGTTACTCTGTGCTTTAATATGCCTGTAGTGCCTACTATATTTGCAAGTACATGCGTATTCTCCCATAGGAAACTTGGGTCAGTGTTGTGGCAGTCTACCTGTAGTTTACACAGTGCTTTGTGACATGCCTAGCAGCTCAGTGTGTTTACCTAGTGTGATGTAATGTCCAGATATTTATCAGATGTACAGTTGCCTGGCCACCATATCTGCTGTGTATTTCTGAAAAAGCAGTGGGATACTGTGAAGATGTATGTCACTAACTTGGGAAGTATGTGGGCTTGGGACCTCTGCTCCTCTGGTTAATATGGGTTAGGACAGACAGGAGGGTGTGAATGCATCAACTGTGTGAGCTTATCTATTCCAGTATTTGTGCGATATCCCCATTTTCATGGTAGTAAACATCCCCTTTGTCAGGCTTGGTCCACACATCTTGCACTAAGGAGTTCTGTGTATACCTCTGGACTGACCAGATTGTGTCAGACTGTCCACGTTTATTGGTCATATTTCTGCTGTATTCCACAGGATCATTACTGTGATTTGTGTGGTACTTCACTATGATGTCTGTCAGTAACTGATGGATACAGGTCAGTATCAGACATGACTTCCTACACGTCTGTTGACACAACCTCTGCTACTGTAGCAACAGTCTACTTTTATATCTGCAATACTTACATTACATTCCCTTGCACTAAGAGGTTGTGATTTATGCTGCTGAGGTATGACTCCACTACATGTTATGGGCATATGTTTTATATATATATATATATATATATATATATATATATATATATATATGTGTGTGTGTGTGTCTATATATAGATATATATATATATATATATATATATATATATATATATATATATATATATATATATATATCTATGGGTCCCCTTCACATTGTTGACACTGCAAAATGCTGACATTCATTTGGCTGAGACCATATGATCGACATTTGCAATGCCGACAATGTGGAACCGGCATCTCAGTCCAGTGCGGAATGGAAAGATTTCCATTCCTGCACTATAGTGTGATCTCGGAGTTGGTATATTTAAGTTATGGTGGGGTGAAACCCCCCCATGGGGGGTGCATGGGGGCTTGCCCCCGATAGCAATGTGTCAGAAATTTGTAGTGGGTTTTTTTTGGATGTTCGAAATTCTGAAAATCACTCATATGGTCTTAGCCATATGAATGTCAACATTTTGGCATTTCGATCATCCAATGCTAACCCGCATATATATATATATATATATATATATATATATATATATATATATATATATATATATATAAATATATATATATATATATATATATATATATATATATATAAATATATATATATATATATATATATATATATATATATATATATATATATATGTGTGTGTGTGTGTGTGTGTGTATGTACATGTATACATATATATCCATATCCTTATGTGTAAACATTAGTGTTGTATATACCTTCCCAGATGTATCCCACCATATTTATCTGAAATGTGTATTTTTTGATATAAAAACTTGACTGATTCAACACTATTTTCACTTACAAGTACTCAACAATTGTAGTAGTCAAAGCAGTTGTTCACTACTATTCAGGATGTGTACTGAATGATATCTTTGAAAAAAAAAACAGCAGACATTTTCACATCTCTGATGGTTTATTGGTTAACTTTTGTGACTATAGAATACGGGGTCCTGGGTTCAAGTGCTGCAAGTTTATTTTGTTGCTAGGCAGAACAAGGACTGTTGGATACAGAGTGGTTAAGGCAGTTCTGAGCAGCTTTAAGTGGGTTTGCATGACAGTAAGCAGTGCTAATGTACGGTTAAATGGATAAGCACTTACACCATGTAGGCTTCGCTTACCAGTGCGCAAATGTGCTTAGCATTTACATTTCAGCAATGCTTATACCTGCTAAGCGTAGCTCAACCCTGGTAACCAGTGATCACATTCCAGTCTGATAAAATAGCAGGGTAATGACATCTTTAATAAGTGTATTTAATTCCATGTACATAACATGCTTCTATGTGTTGTCATTACAGTAGCAAGGGGTGTGAGTATACTGTATGGGACACCTGAGTATACATGGCTAGTACAACACTCTTTTCTCTTAGCATGTGTTTCATACATGGGTAGTATCCCGGATTATATTCCGTCACACTTGCATGCATTGTATCATTACGTTACTACTTATAACAGTGCTTTTCCAAGTAAGAGTAGATTGCAGATTGTAGTACTGGAGCCATACACTCCTGCATGGAATGCTGGACTCTGAGTACTGACTATCATGTTCTTGGCGTATGAGCAGTATGTTATTAAGTATCTGCTACTGGATATTGACCTGATATGTGGATATTAACTGTAGACTACTATGTGTTTAGGACATGTCATTGAGGGCTGCTGTCATGTAGTAATGGCATACCTATCAGTGTCAGACGTCTGTCTATCAAAACATTCATATTAATGCATAACCTGTTGGCTAGCTGATTTTTGTCTGTCCTCTGTACAGATGTACAGATGTCAGGTATCCATCTTGGCTGCTTACAGGCAATCTATGATTGACTGACACTGACATGTTTGCCCAGCTGTGTTATGAATGCCACAGCTAGGAAACCCCACCCTGTATGCACCACATACCATGGATACCTCAAACAGACTACCACAGTCAACAGAACATGCTTGGGTACAGGTCTCTAACTCAGACACTGGCCATGTTATGTAATATATGTTACATACATGTCAATTGGACCACCTCGCTGGCCCTCTGCAAGAGCAAACCAGATGACTGGATATTGAATTTAACTGTCACCCTGGGGATCACTCAAGTGGCATCGGTTGATAGATGGCCTGCTGACAAATGTCAGGTGGCATGATACCAGTGTACCCACATGCCCTACTCTTCTCATCTCTCCAGGGAGATTAGCGTGGTATGCACCTAGGAACACCTGCAGCTATGGACCCCAATACTGACAAATGTGTCAGTGTGCATTACTGAGAATAACATTGTCTGTGTGTTTGTAAACCTGTAGTTGACAATACCCTGAGGGCCTTCTCACCCACTACACCCCCCATTGCCATACTAAGAAATGGCTGCTGATGTAATTGATGTTAAATGTACCTTATTACACTCTTCACCCTATGGGCTACCTGGAGTTTGCAGTACAAGCATAACACTGTTCTACAAATGGGTTGATAGGTGTGGGTTACCCTCTGAATCCTGGCAAGTGTGTGTATGCGTGTGAGTGTGTATATTTGTAGGAGACAGCATTCTGAGGCTGCATTCTCCAAATAGAATAAACCTTGCCATACATTATAAGGGATAGTGATGTTGCTTACATTAGGAGAGCCATGACAAACCTTCACCCTACTATCCCTCTGGCATGTGCAATAAATGGATATCCCTGTAGTAGCACTGATTAGATAGGCAAAGGGGTTATAATGCAGTCTTGGTCAATGTGTGATTGTAGGTATTATCATGGGTTTTAGTGAGTACAATATCCAATGTGGGTGCTGGGTATACTGTCTTTACACCATGGTACCCCCAGTACATATCTCAAGGTTCACTGTATGAGAACCACTGTCATCATCAACCATACAGGTAACTGATTACACTATCCAGCCCAATGATGCATGTGCTGTGTGCAAATTTGCTGTAACAGAATGGACTCACTGACAAGGTAGTTAGCACTGCTAAATCCAGGTCTGTCAGATGTGTCTATGATTGTTATGTGTTTGTCAATGTGTATATGACAGTATGTCATACTATGTATTGTTCATTAACACCCATTACATCCCCCATTACCATACTGTGCAAGGCCTGGTGATGTTCACTTAACACAAAGCTCAGGACACACCTCATCCTAAAAGCACTGTGGTGTGTGCAATTAAGGCCAAACACATTAGTAGTAATAAGTGCCTAGGTAATGGTTCTACTCTCAGTGTTGCCAAGTAAGTGCGTGTGTATGTGAAGGAATCTACTTCAGTTTGCAGAAAATACATGTCCCAGGAGATCATCTGTCCAAGAACTAACTGGCAAAGTGTAACATATCAAAGGAATCATCTTGTGGAAATTCATTCCATCAAAATTAATAGTAGATGTGTAAATGCCCTTTTCCCCACTGTACAGCGATACTGGAGTTGGTATATATAGTTGAGTGTGGTTGTTGTGGGCACAGCCACCCACATTGGGGTTATTGTTGTGCATACCCCCCCCCCCGCTTAGTCTGCTGTTATACTGTACAGTTTATGTTAACAGGTTAAGTAGTTGTTAATCATACTATGTGTGCTTCTACGCCACTCCACGGCCTCCAAAGTGGGGGGTGTGCCACCCACACCAGAACACCTATGTTTACCAACTCCAGGATTGCACTACATTGGGGAAGAAGGCAAATACCCTGCCAGTACCATCGTCAATTACATTAAACTGGCAAACTGATTATTTACTGATGTAATGTTTTGGCTATTTGGTCTTGTTGGAATTACATAGGCCAAAATGAGTTCACTGCAAAATTAAGTACATCCATGTGTACAGTATTCTCTGTGTACTCCATGAACACCAAAGCCTGTGTGTGTTTGTGTGTGTGTGTGTGTGTGTGTGTGTGTGTGTGTGTGTGTGTGTGTGTCATTCACAAACATTTGGTGTGTGCCACCCAGTACACTTACCATTGTCCACTGTAGAAGAGCTGCTGACATCAGCCACCATGCACTCACCTGTATACACCCCTCAGACCTATCAGCCATGTGGCACGTGCAGTAACTCTTATACAGAGTTGTTACTTGTGTCCAGCTGTACCCAGGATATGACACAGTCAATGTGTCACCGCAGTGTCATACCCCATTGCAGGAAAGGACAGCAGACCAAAATCCTGCTGACACATAGACACCTACAACACAAACTGAATACATTATGGAGACCACAACCAGTCAGTGTTAATAACAGCTGTAATGCATCATGGCTTGACAACTACACACCCTGCCATGTAACCATTAAACATTCCAGCTGAAAACATGTTAAACAGTATTACATTGCTAAACCTTAGTACATTCACCCTGTGCATCAGAACCATATTAGCATGTCCCTGCATTGATGGTATGGATGACAGGGATGTGGCACAGGTATCATCATATGCATAGGGTGTGTTGTGGGTTTGCCAGAGACCTAGGTTGAGCCATTTGGTTAACATCATGTGTGTGTGTTAGGGGATTCTTTATCAATTGGGCTGTGCAGATGTGGTGTGTGTAGGTATGGAGTTGCCTTAGCTTTGTTGGTGGTGTGTGTGTGTATGTATGCACAAAGTTCTGCCATGTGGCTGCCCTATACAAGAGTTTGTTGGACAACTGCAGACCGTACATGTCAGGGTGTACAGTTCACCATGTCCAGACATGGAGATGGGGACTGTGCCTGTTAGGGGTTCCACGGGCACTATCAGGTAGAAGCCCAGATATGGTGCTCTCCCCTGATGATGACAAGTGTCTGCTGGATCTGCATCCCTGTTGAGACTGGCCAGGACCATGTGCACATGGCCTGCTGCCTTGTGGTGTGGACAGCACCCCCCCTGCAGTGCTGGTGCTGGCACTGCCACTACGGGAGCAGCTGTGACTTGTTGCATGTCCACATAGACCTCCACCTGTCGGTGTTGTTGACCTACGTCTGTGTGGCTGATGCTCTACTCCCACCACATGCTCTAACACAGACACCACACGGTTGAGGATTCCCACCATCTCACCCGTCTATCCAGGACCTCTGCAAAATAATGGTGGGCACCTGCAAGATCATAGATGTTGTTTAGTACAGAAGAATGAGTAGCCCTCTGGAGCCTCAGACTCTGTCTGGTGTAATGTTCCATACGTGCCTGTGCCTCCATGATGGCCCAAAACATGCATTTGGTGACACCTGCTGTGACATTTCTGCCAGTGGCATGATGGCCAGCAGCCCTCCTACGAGCACCACTGTACAACTGCCTGTGTGGTACCCACCGGTCATCTGGCTATGGCTGCTATGTACAGACACACTTGCCATAGTCTCCACACTGTCCTGTCCCATGCCACCACCCACCAACTGTCCCTCATCTGTGGCCACTGGGGATGGGGTATGTATGGGCATTGTGACTGTGTGCGAGGATGGGGTGGATAAAAGTGGGATGTCAACTGATGGCACAGCATCAGCCTCTGGCAACCCTGCCTGTGCCTCACCGAGGGACCCTGACCCACGTCGCAACCTGTGAGGGGGAAAACAAAAAGTGTAATTTAAGACCTGTACATTATTGCTTACCTCTACACACACACACACACACACACACACACACACACACACACACACACACACACACACACACACACACACACACACACACACACACACACACACACACACACGCACACATGCACACACGCACACCCACACACTTACAGGTGAGGTGGTACAAAGATATTACACAGACCTCTTATTACCCAACAGTCAACATGCATGACATATGGCACTCAACAGCATGCACTGCAGCTATACTCAATCCTTGTTACCAACATTATAAATCTCTGTGATGCATGAGTTGTGTTAGTAGGTGATGCCTCTTCCCCTGGAACACACTGCACCCATGTACACATTATTGCTGTGCACCTTTTCAGCACTCTGGCATGTACTGTGCACCATACCTCATGAGTGTACACACCATTGCTGAATGTGTATATATGTGACAGTTATGTTTGCTCTGTTGCTCACAGCTCCTATGTGTTTGTCTGACGCATACCTGGGATGATATGAGGACTGACCTCTGATTTGCAGATCTCATCATCAGCAGTGCATGCATGAGCAATAAAATCTGATTACACTGACAACCTTCAAAGCTTAATGTGGATATGAGGAGTGTACACACCCTTGTTGACATGCCAGCCTCTTCCATGATATGCAATGGGACCACAATACTGCATATATTAACATTACACACACCTGATATGTGACATATGACCTGTGAAATCAAATTCAGTATCAAACAAGTGTGTTAGTCGTGCAGATGCTGAATGAGATGCATACAATATGTGGGTTGCATAAGTGTGCACACCCTTAACACAATGGTTTGTTGCAGCACCTGTTAAGTGAACTACAGAAGTCACTATTCCTGGAAGGGGTATACTAGCATGGCCCATCGTTACTTGCCATTATTTGGTCCCTCCTCCCTACAAATGTCCGCAACTCTGCTGGATTGCAAAGTCAGCTCATGTGCACAGCCCTTGGAGGTCACACAGTGCCTTCACTATTACTGTGG
Source organism: Protopterus annectens (assembly GCF_019279795.1). Classification (NCBI taxonomy): domain Eukaryota; kingdom Metazoa; phylum Chordata; order Ceratodontiformes; family Protopteridae; genus Protopterus; species Protopterus annectens. Next base: position 1,331,022,396 of record NC_056728.1, read on the forward strand.
AGTCAGGTTTATGTCTGGCACAATTCATGACCTTGACTGTGTTCAGATACAGCCATTCTTAGTGAGCTTTGGATGTATGCTTCAGTTCACTGTTGTGTTTCAGGATGACACCCCTCTCCATCCTCAGCCTTATTGCAGATGCTTGACAACTATGGGCCACAAATTAGTGTTATTGTGCAGTGTTCCAAATTCAGAATGCCATGTCTACCGGCCTAGTTCCTGCTAATGAACAGCAAACCTAAAGGTTTACACTGGCACCAGCAAGGTAAAAATGGGGATGGTGGTCCTGAGGTGGAGTGAGGTGTTGCTTGTGCACCACATGTATCTTTTTTGATACTGTCTGTAGGTTTCAGCCTTGTCTCAGTGCACCATTATGCATTGCAACACATGCCTTTGGGAGACTTGATGTTATGCATATGCTACCTGTAGAAAGCCCTGGATGATGTTTCCTGTGGAACAACTCTTTCATCTGATTACCCTAACTCATGGGCCACACTTATGCAAATTCCAGGTGATTGTCAACACAGGTACTGCACAGGCAGTACTTTCTAGACATTCCTGCAAGTTTCTCAGTGTTGCTACATGTTTCTGGGCAGCCTCCATGACCAGTTTGTAACATGTGTTTTCATCTGTCTTGGATGGGTATCTGTTTATTTTCTACATTAATGTTGTCCCATACTTCATACTACATACATGACTGCAATGTTTGACAAGTTATATGCAATGCTGAGGTAAGGCTACTTCTCCCACTCCTGAGTGCTACTTTTCAGATATGGGATCCATTCCATGGTTTGTAAGATGTGTGCAAGCCATGGCTGCCTCTGTTGCAGGTGAGAGAGCAAATGTCCTCGACATATTTCTTGGGCAGCAGACCATTACTTGGTGTGACATTGAGGCCCTGTGCTTGATGGAAGGTGTGTACTCAAGAAGAGTGAATGCTGTCAGTACCTCAATAGCTGCTCCCACAATATGTTATTTGGAGTGTGTGCACACATATGCTTCCAGTGTTTGTTAAGGTATGTATTCCCCATATTTGTTGTCCTAACATAGGATTCCATATTACACATTCATTGCTCATGTTAGGATCACATTACAGGTTATAAAAGCTGTGGAATGTGATATTGTTTATTTGCAGTTGTTTAGATCAGGAACAGTTGCCATTACAATAGTGGTGTATACACTGTTGTAGCCACTGTATAAGGGTAATATTTCAGACATTTCCCTACTGTAGGCCATTTGTCCCACCATTATGTTCATCTCTGTCTACACATCTTGCACTGACAGGTTGTTAGGTATACTGCAGGGCTCTTACATACCCTTCAGATATGCCACCATTGTGACCACTGTGATGCAGTGCAGTTAACAGCAACAACAAGTGAACATGTACAGCATGCATTATGGGTAGGTGTGTTAAATGTATGCATGGCAAATACCATGGCCTTAACATGGCCAGTGTATTGGCAAACCTGAACAAAATAACTCCATACTCACCAGCTACAGGCTGCTGCCACAGTTGTATACTAGAGGGACCTACATAGTTGTGTGAGAGATGTAATGTCAGTAGCCACACCTGTGGCATTGGTGCAGGGTGGGAGCAGCATTTCAGTACAGCAATAGTACAAATCCAAATACTAGAGATTATGCACATCTTTTCATTACTACACTGCAGCAACAGACTATCTTATCTGACATATGCATGTAGATACTTTACAGATTAAGATGGATAAGCAACAGTGGTCTACTAATGTGCCCTGGGGCCTTACCTACACACTCCTCTTCCATTGTGTGGGTGGCACCCACCTCCACAATGCTATCTTCAGGTTACTGGCTTGGCTAGCGGGCAGGTGTCCCAAGGCTGGTGAGGAGCTCCACAGCATATGTCAGTGGGGGCTGGATGGCATGACCCCCCCACCTGTGGCTAGCTGGTCCCTCCTAACTGCAGCAGTACGCTGATGGGTGTGGTGAATCAGATCGGTGCACCGATCCCGCACCTGCTCATAACTGCTGTTATGCAGACCGACATCATTTACCCTGTGGACGAGCTCATTCCACAGGGCAGTCCTCTCCTGCAAATCATGGGGCCTGCATCCAAATAGGGTGCCATGATGTAGTATGATTAAGTGTATAATGACATCATTTTCCTGGGGTGTATATGCAGGGAGCCATTCCCAGGACATTGTACCTGGAAGACATAAACAGGAAAAAGTGTCAGAGGAGCTCATACTGCAAGGATATAAAAGTTATTAATTGACATCTCTCACCCCCCACCATATCTGCAACAATAATCTAAACACACAAATCAATGGGTATGTTTACACCAAACCTACTGTTGGGACATATGTCCTATTGTTCAACAAATATTTAAATGATTTTCTATTAATGTTCCATGTTGAAACACTGGCTAAAAATACAACAATTTAAGTTTCATCAGAGTGTGCTATTTGGAAATTGTTGTTTCGTCCTTCGTTGTTTTCTGTCTAAGTCACTCTCGGCTGTATAATCTGACCTTGTAATTACATCAGTCTTATACAGACATTTCTAGACATAGTTTTATGTAGCACAGTGTGAGAAATAGTGGTTGACACAACAGTACTATTCTGATATCAGATGTTGGTGAATGCTACATGTCAGGCCATACAATACCAGAGTAAACACTACCAGTCCAGGATTTAAATCTTTATTGCCAGGCAGTTACAGTTTTCTTTATCTGACAGATCTGTGGGGGGAATGTTTGTTAACACTACCTGTCTGTTTCTACACATATTACCAGATTTGTAGTTAATATTACTCACATACCTCTTAATCTCTTAATCCACACACTCTGGACAAAGCTTGACAAAATGGGTGTACACGTAGGGAGATATTTTGATTATTGTCTCATAAACTTGGAGAGTTGCTTGAATTTCAGAATTTGTTTTAATATACATTTTCTGAATGATTTGAGGTCTGATTATGAAATGTATGTCATTTTTAGTGACTACAATTCTGAGATCATCCCAGTGATTTGTCAGGGAGACAGTGGAACAGGCAGAACATATGAACCAATTATCTGGACATTCTGCAAACATCTGTACAGTTGAGAGGTATGATTATGCATACAGCTTGCATACAGTTTTATCAGAGTGTGCTATTTGGATATTGCTATCTATTAGTTTGGTGTTGTCTGTCTAAGTCTCTCTTGGTTGTACAATCTGACCTTGTACTTACAACAGTCTTATACAGACATTCCTAGACATTTTTTATGTAGCACAGTGTGGGTAACAGTGGTGAACATAACATTGCTATTCAGAACATGCAACACTAAATGCCATACAATACCAGGATTTAGAACTTTACTGCCAGGCAGTTGCAGTTTTATTTAAGTATGACCTATATTGGACTATTACTGTCATATTGTCTGGTTTATTCAGTACAACACATACACAGTTTTAATACTGCCAGGTGGCTTTCTACTACTTTATATTTATTTGGTATGACTACTACAAGCAGGATTGTTACTCACCAGTCTCATGACACAGCCTTTGCAACCTACTTGCATGGGCTTCCTGATTCACTGCCCACTCAGCTGCAGCTGTAAGGGAAATAGAGAAATATTTAGGCATATCTTTCCATCACATAGACAGGCTGGACATTAGTAAACAGTTATTGGTATGACTACGTACACACTGCTGGGACATCACCCCTCTGCCTTGCTTCTTGGTCCCACTCATCCAAGAGCTCCCTCTTTCTCTGCTTCAAGTTGGCATAGTGGTGCCTGACTTGCTCACCAGTCCGAGGGATACCAGTGGCACTGGTGAGATCACAGGCGGGATGGTCCCAGGCTTCTGCTTTATATTCGGAGCCCTGGTACTGGCCCTGCAGCAGTCTCTCATCATGGTTTTGTACCAGGAGTCCTACCATGACCTTGGACTCCTGTATGCCCCAGCGCTGTGCCTGGAATCACATGCCCTCACCAAATCCTGCCATACTGCCTACAGTGTGAAGCTGCAACCAGTTATGAGCTATATTCCTGTCTGTGGGGTTTTAATATGGCTGATTTCCTGTCCTTTTCTGTGATTGAATGGTTTTGAATATGCTGAGCTAAGCTAAGCTACAGGCAAACCTCAGTGGCGGCTGGTGACTTCAAATTAAAGGAGGGCTGCAGGAGACAACTGAATGGGTGGGGCCAATGGGAAGTGATGTGGCCAACTAGAAAGGGGTGGAGCTATGCTCAAAACCACAACAACTGGAACTTTAATTAAATACGCTGCCCTGGGTGCCAAACAGTCATTACGAGAGTCCAATCAAGACAAAATGAAGTGTAGAAGAAAAAAATATTTCAATGCATTGGCTACATGACAAGTTACTTAATATCCAGATGGAAACAGGTTGTGAGGCATGAAAAAAAAAATGCTTTTTAAATACATTACTGGAATGCCAGTCAACATCAAGTATAAAAAACAAGCAGCACTCAACTCAAACCACTACTCCTTGCACTGCAGTTCTAATTATAATTTATATTCACCTTTATAAAATTACCAAGTAACATGCTGAAAGTAGCAATTTCTGTGATACCCCCACTTGTAAAAATGTTTCTTATCCAAAAAAGAGCTGCTGCCTGACACAACTATCTACTTGTTTCAAGGGGAAGACATGATCAAAGTAAAAAATGAACAGCAAACAAGAAACAAGCTCAAGATAAATTGCTTAAAGGATTCCTGCACAAGTTATGGACCATGCATGATAGATTGGCATTCTGTTTATTTTACGGGTAAGCCTGCAAAGATGACTGCAAGTCTCCAACAAAAGATGACTGCAAGTCTCCAATAAATGTAATGAGCTTCTGAAAATACTGTAATCCTGTCCTTTTATTACAAATACTGTCATATGCATTTCAATACCCAAGGCTTATACATTATCTAGTTATGTAAATATTCTCTGCATGGCAACATCGAAAAGACTTTCACTGTTGGTAATTCTTTAACAGTATGCTTATTAAAGCTTACTTGCATCTTACAATCTCTGACAGGCTTACCTGATGCTCATTAAATCATTGCTACTTAAACAGAGCAACAGGGCACTGTGACAGCATGCATTTCCTGAATAATAAGAAGCATAAATCAACAGTATAAAAATCTGACAGAAAACCAGAACATTCTGCAAAATCAAGGACAGATGAAAAGCCATGGTCGTACTTGTGGTCTACCTTGGATGGGGGAATACTCTGCACACTTACACTGCACAACTGCTCCTTGCCTTCCTTGGACACATCCAGAGCCACTACAATGGGGAGTGTGGTGCAACAAGTATGTCATAATTTGAAATGCCTCTGGCTGACAGTGATGGCTCTGACACTCATACCTCTCAACTTCAGAGCAAGAAATCTGGACAAAGCCATACATAGAACTAGAAGTGGGACACAGGCCCAAAAATAAGGACAATTTTTAAATATTGCTCTTATTAACTTAGATAATAGAACAGTAGCAGATCTTGCATTAGTACGAATTTTCTGAAGGGTATAAAATCTGAAACTCAAATGTCTGCCATTATTTTCTAACTTCAATCTTTAATGACTTGCCACTAATTTGCCAGAAAACCACAATTTTATGAAAAACAGACCAAATATGTGTTGCAAAAATATAAAGTTGCCACACAATACAGCTGGGAACCTGTCAAAAAAGGGAAACCTTTTTAATATTAACACTGTTAACCTGAGCAGCTAACAAAATAAGAGCATCTACATGCATTTCTGAAATAAAAGTAATCTATAGCTCTGATCATTACAGTTATATATAATTGTAAACCCTCCACATTTTCTTCCAAAATTGCCATTTTGAGGAGTGATTATTAGGGAAGAACAACATTTTGAGCCAAAATTGTGAGGTTTGGATATTCCTAATTCTACAAAGCGATTTGCACGTACCTCTCAACTTCTTAATGCAAGAAATCTGGACAAGGCCAAATATATCGGGGGAACATACAAACACTACTAAAAATTGCTCTTGTATAAACTTAAGACAGTTGATAGAATAACAGGTCTTGCATTAGCATGCATTTTTCTGAAGGTTATGACATCTGAAACTCAATGTCTGTCATTTAGTGACTTCATTCCTAAATGATTTGCTAGAAAACCACAAATTTTATGAGGAACAAACCAAAAATAAGAAGCACATATCTATTCATTCTGCAAAAATATGGACAACTGAGAGGTATAGTTCAACCGAGGCTGTCTGAGTTTGCTACCCCCCCCCTCACAAAATCATGGTCGAATGGAGCCTCCCCCCTGCAGCCATTCCAACATCCCATTCCTTGGTTATTTTGCCCCATTTACCATAAACGCTGTAATGTGCATACTGCTTTACTTCTGCAATGATGTAGATTTCATTTGAAATTTTTATTTTGCATTTTACACACAAACCCTAATAGATATCTGTTAAACAAAGCAATGCAGTCTCACAATGAAAATAGACATAGCATTAAAACTTCTCTGCCCTTGAAACACACATGCATTGAAACAGCATTGAAACCCACATTCAAAGAAAATACATTTTGCCAGTGGCAGATAAAGATTAACTCTGGGCTGTTTTCAAAATCATAGGCCCCTTGAACATGAAACATGCAATGCTCTTTGATACACCTTCCTGACTGTATTACATTATATTCCTTGTACAATACAGTACAGTTGTTAGAGGGCATTTTAAATGTATTGTTTTGAACATTTTTCCAGTAAACAATGAAACAAAATGCATGCACCAATGACAAAACCGCCCAATTCAGAACATTTCCATCATAAAACGTCTACTCAACCTTCTATAGTCCACCAGTATCAGTAAATATGCACAATCTCTGAAGTAGTAAAATCCACAATAAAGAAATCTGTAACTAATAAAGAGGTTGTTGCTAGCAAACAACTTTATATGTCATTGTTTCATCTACAAATAAAGTGCCTGTTGCCCTTGAAGAATAAATTGCCTATGTTGCATGTATTAAAAAAATGATAAACTAGTAATACTGCAATAGGGAATGGATAGCAAACTGATAACATATTCATAGTTACTAGGTAACTTTGCCAAAAAGGACTGCAGCATCCACCCGCTTTACAACACAGTACAGTATCAGCAATGCATCTACCTACTGTGGGAGTAGAACCCACAGCCTTCTGCATCAAAAGCAAGTACACTACCTGTTGTGCTATTAACAATGCAAGCACACTACCTGTTTTGCTATTAACAATGCAAGCAGACTTAGCATAAGCAGCACTAAACTTTTGTTCCCCTTCAGCTCTCAGCTCCTTATAAAATCTACTCGACACTCAGCTGTATCTCTGAACTTTGCAGCATAAGATATCTGGAAAAAGCCAAAATTTATTGTGGGGGGGCAAAAGGCCAAAAACCAGGGACACATTTTAAACATTGCTTGTATAATGTTGGAAAGTTGCTAGAATAAAATGATGTGTTACCACCATACATTTCACTGTCACATCTTAAACCCAGGGGACCCTGTGTAAAACAGTCAGAGAAACAAACCACTTTTCCAAATCAGTTGAAACAGAGGAAGACAAACCTAAATGGCTACTATTTAGGGAATTCAGTTCTCACCATAGCTGTCAACCTCTTAGCAAAAAAAAAACACCTGAAAAAAGCCAATAATGTGGGAATACAGCTGCCAAACATATTCAGTGAATTCAGTTCTCACCATAGCTCTCAACTTTAGCACAAAATACCTGGACGAGGCCAATAATGGGGGAATACAGTCCCAAAAATATGGGCAAATTTCAAATATCCATGTTATAAACTTTGACAATTGCTAGAATAAAAGGTTTTGTTTTACCATGTACTTTCTGAAGAATATGAAGTCTGAAATTCAAATGCCTGTTATTTTTAAACATTTGTTAACCAGGAAACTAGTCTGACTTGGAACAAAACAAAGCCAAATTTCAGCAGAGCAGGCAGAAACACATCATTGTAAGGGATGGGAGGACATGCAGACTCCACACAGAAGGCATCCCAGCCAAGAATCAAACCACAGAACCTGTAGCTGTCAGGTAAGAATGCTACCAGTGCACCACTGCACTACAAACCTTGCCAAGGAAATATGAAAATACAGAAACCACAGATTTTATGACGAACAGAACAAATGTGAGGCAAAAATCTGCAATTTTTTTACAAATAGTGGTGGGTAGGGAATTCAGGTCCTTGCCACCTGCATCTACCCACCACTATGTGTTAACAAGGGCATTTTACACACACACACGCACACACACACACACACACACACACACACACACACACACACACACACACACACACACACTTGAATAAACAGCTATTTCTACTAACACACCTTACCTGTAAATGGCTTTCCGGACTCCGGAAAGCAGTAATCCAACTCCATTGTCTCAGCAAACCTGCGCTTGACTTAATCCAACTCCATTGTCTCAGCAAACCCGTGCTCGACTTAACGCTTCCCTGCAGGAGAACTTACCTCACTCCTGATTGGTCCTGCGCTCAGATCCCTGCTTACCTCTCTCCCGATTGGTCCTGTCTGCGGCTCAAGCAGTTCGGAGCTCCTCTCGTCTACCGCATGGCATCTTGGGCATCTGTGGGGCAGAAAATACCTTCTCTGCATCTGGACTGCTACAAAGGCAGTCAAAGTTTGCAGAGATTCCTGGGCATCTGCAGGGCAGTTTGAGTGTGTCCGCGCATGCGTGGAAGTCCTGTACTCGGTAAAAAAAGAAAATATGTTAAAGTTTATGTTTTATGTTTTGTATTTCTGTTATTTCTAGCTGGGAGGGCTGCAGTCCTGCAGACTGATAGCATGAACCACTCCTGGCAAACCTGCTTAGCTAAGGTTGGCAGTGCTTAAAGGGACAGCTTCAGCATTGCTTACCAATGGGCAAATCCACTTAGCTGGGCTACTCATTGTTTAGCAGTCATATTTACATAATGCTTACACCTGTAAGAGTGTGCAATGTTTAGCATTGCTTATTTTTTTATTTTATAGATTATTTGGTATATGTGATTGACTCATCATTCATTACATATTATAAATTTGTTTACTGTCCCTGACATCCCCCAATGGGTTTCCATTACATTTATTCATGTGTGACTGTACTGTATGGGGCACTTGTGTTTATATGGGGGTTTTACAACTTTATTAAACTGACACCTCACATCTGGACCTACTACAGTACTCTGGTTAAAAAATATATGTTATTTAGTGGCTAATTATAAAAAGAAAATGTTTATGTACTGCTTTCACATGTAAAATGCAAATTGGCTACAGTGGGGATTGAATGAGGAATGTCTGCTTGCAAAGCATACACTCTAACCACTACACTACTGCAACACTGTTTACACTGGATGTCTCTTACTATTTAACTTCTTGTGCTGTTTAAGCTGGACTAAGTGTAGCTAAGCAACGGGCACACTCATGCAGCTATGCTTAAACTTTTTTGCATGTTTAAAAAAACATTTTTGTTGTGTTATTTTATTTGTACCCTTCAGAATATCCATGCAAATACTGAACCTGTTATTCTGTCAACTTTCTGCTTTGTGAGACGATTGTCCCTTTTGGCTTTATCCACATTCCTTACTCTGATGGGTTGGGAGGTGTGCGCTGTGTTCTTTTGCTAAATGTGTTATTCTAACAACATTTGTCTTGGTAGAGATGATTGTCCCTTATGGCTTTGACCAGATTTGTTATCCTGATGGGTTGGGGGTGTTACGAATGTTCACGCTCATTTTAAATTGCTGAAAGGCAATTCTGGAGTGCAGGGGGCATGTAGATTGTGAGAGCTTTCCTCTCTGACACACCCCCTGCGCTCGTACATGGAACTGTGTTTAACAGCACGGCAGTGCACCTTCATACATATGCATGGTGTGCTGCCTTGCTGAACATGAACGGTCCCTGCCGTGCAGAAATAACTTATTCCTGCATGGCTGCTTGCTGAATCCGGGGGGGTTATTTTCTCTGTTACTTCTCCTGCACTGATATACTGTGTAAGTGTGGGAATGTAAGTCCCATAAACATGGGCAGAGCATCTATTAGTATAGAGTAGAAAACATGAAAGACAAAAAGTGCCCTTATACAAATACATTATTTAAGAAAGGTAACCGATTTCTTTCTTAAATAATGTAATTGTATAATAGCAACAATCCACTTCCATTTGTGAATATATCAGGATTTACCCAGGTTTGGTTTCATTTAATTACTTGGGTTTCACTCTAGTGATCAAACAACCACACCAACTGTGGGTATATCCTAATATACCCAAACACAGTCATGGATTATCCCTTACTGTAATATTTTCTCTTCACAAAGACCTGTGCTTCTTGTGGGATCGCAGTACAGTGAAGGTTGGAATATTTGCCCTTTCTTCACTGTAGTGCAATCTTGGAGTTGGTATATATTTTCAGCAGGGGGGTGTGGGGGACACAGCCCCCCACAATAACGAGTTTGAGGGCCGGCATTTTCACTCTTTAGAACTTTCAATGTTATGATAATTCGTTCATATGATATAGACCCTGTTTATGAACAGTTGCTTGAAGACATATAACATGCAGAATACTTAAAGGTAATGATCTCAAAGTATGCACACAATACAAGAAAAACATGATTTGGCTCTTCAGTGTTATTAGTTTCTATCAAACATTCATATTATTGTTATTATTATTAGTAGTAGTGGTAAAATAATATTTCTCAGATTCAAATTCCATTATAAGTCAGATTTCTGTTTTGAGAGGAACAGAAATAAGAAAAGAAAGATATGATTCACTGAACAAACTATATAGATATAGATATATAGATAGATATACATACACATACGTTTATTGGTTTTGTAATTTAATAATGCAGCTGTTTCAGGGATGACCTGTAAGCTTTACTCTAGCTGCATTACTGATTCAGAGTCCCACACTATGCAGATACGTATTGAAGCATTACCTGTAGGTGGCATGAAAACAGCTGGTAGCATTACTATACTGCTACACTGACATAACTTCAGATGTTGTTTTTTAAGTAGGAAAACAAACACAATTAGCCAGTGCACAAGAAATATTTTCTAATAACTAAATGCTACATTTTGTTATGTTCACTGTTTCCCTGGTGAGCTCAGATCATTGGACTGTCTCATTCGAAGTTTCTATCCCAACCAACACCCCCAACCGTAATCAAGCTAAAATACTTCTCAAAAGCTGACTACAACCTCCTAAGGGGGGGTATCAGTAGCTTCACACCATCACTCCCTCAGAAGGTGCAGACAACTATGCTGAACAGTACGCCAATGCAGTACACAAGCACCTGTACAACTGCATGGACTAAGCCATACCCAACAGACCAAAAACCTGCTCCTAAAGGAAACACAAACCTGTTTGGTGGACATCATCTATCAACAGGCTTTACAACAAAATGAAGAAACTGTTGTCCAAGGGTAAAAACATATTTCCAATTGGAAAAAACTCCCTCATTAGCCTCAACAAGCAAATTAGATCACTACTGAAACCCTCTAAAGCCAATTATGATTTGAAGCCTCTGAAATGAAGGGAAACCACAAAGCCTTCTTCAGTTACGTCAGGAACCTCCATGACAAAGCCCAGGTTTGTTCCAAATTAGTACTTAACAGTATCGCTTACACCAATCCTGTTGACTTAGCCAACCTGCTAGCAGAGAGGTTCAGTACAAACTTCACCCCCCCATCCCCCCAAAGGCCCTTTCAACATCCCTGATACTTGTCCCGCACCTCACATCTCCATAGATCAAGTGCTAAAGGCACTATCCAAGGCAAAGAAGACAACTGCCATGGGACCTGATAGTATCCCAGGCTGTATTTTACACCATCTCCAGCAAGAACTGGCTTTGCCATTGAGCACCCTATTTAACCACAGCCTAAGTACTGGCTTCATTCCAGCAGAATGAAGAACTGCCCTTGTCATCCCCTTGCACAAAGGTGCTGCCACTACTGACCCTGGAACCTATAGTCCCATTAGCTTTACAAGTCTGATCTGTAAAGCCATGGAACATATTCTTATGGATCTCATAAACAAGGACATAGGCAAGCTTCAAGCCCTTAACCCTACCCAGTTCAGATTTGTTAAGGGCAGAGCTTGCCTGTTGAACCAGGCTGACTTCTTTGAGACTGTCACCAAGACCTTGGATGAGGGAAAGTCAGTTCATATAGTTTACTTTGACTTGACAGAGACCTTTGACACAATCTCCCACTTGGGCATCATCGAAAAGCTAACACAACTTGGCATAAATCCCTATCTCATCAGGTGCGTGGCCAACTGGCTTACCAACAGGACCCTCAAAGTCAAAATAGTCACCTCCACCTCCGATAGCAGACCTGTCACTAGTGAAGTTCCTCAGGGATCTGTCCTGTGACCCCTACTGTTTGGCACCTACTTCTCAGAGGTCCAGGCAAAGACAAAAGGCCTATAGCTGACCAGGTTTGTGGGTGACTGTAAGTTGTGTGCTGTCATTGATTCCCCAGATGATGTTAACATACTGCAAGAGGGTCTTACAGCAACTAATGACTGGTGCAAAAGTCATGGCCTCAAAAAAAATGTACCATCATACCATTAGGCAAAAACATGGTCCCTACTGATTACCACATTAATGGCAACCCCCTAAGCACATAACATGTGTTGAGAGACCTGTGCACTCAGGTTGATAATAACCTCACATTCGACCATCATGTAGCGGCAGTGGTCAGAAAGGTCTTTTACTAATCTCATGAGTAAAGGGATTGCATCCAGGAAAAAAGGAAGTTATTACCTCTCTATACTCCTCCCTCATTAGACCAATAATTGAGTATAATGTCCCATTTGGTATGTACCTCTCCAAACATTTGTACCAATTGAAAAGGCCACTGAAATACCTCACAAAGAGAATCCATGGCCTCCAACACCTGTCCTATGCAGACAGGCTCAAATTACTATCACTATTCAGTATCATACAGGTTGCTCAGGGGTGATCTGTGTCTTGCCTACAAGGCAGTCTCAGACCCTGCCCTACTAGATATGCTCCATATCCGTAAGTCTAACTCCTCACACATTGCCCACTCAAAAGGCCTAAATCTAATATGCGACATTAACAAAACCTGCTGGACAGACAGGTTTGTCTCTCAGAGGCTGCCCCGTGTCAGTAATAGACTTCCCATACATGTCAAACACAACACCTCGCTGACGCTCTTTAAGCACAACCTTGATGAGTGGATGAGAGACAACAAATTTGTCCCAGGGGTTCCACCTGTGTCTGCCACTGACAGGGGTGACAGGTGCTGTCTGAGGTTTGTTTTTGGTGATAAACACTTGGCTAGGTTTGTAAGGGCCCCAGGGCCATTAGTCTAGTAACCTCCTATGATCCTATGATCCTATAGCTCAACAGACCAGGAATGTTTTGTGCTCCAATGGCAGGTGTAAAAAATATTTTTTTATATTTGTATTGGGACATACCCCATACCCCAAAGCTTACTTATACTAATACTATGGTTGAAAACCACTGAGGAAGGGAGAGACTCCCTAAAACAACTCAGAATAATCTCACATAAATATTCTTTTTGATGTAACACAATCTAACAAGTGACATCTGAAGGACTATCTATAAGCAAATACAGTGTAGCCTTTTAAAATTCACTTTAACATGCACTGTATATCAGCTTTTCTGCTAATATGGTTGGCCCCAGCATGCCAATACTTAACAACGGCTGTGATGGTTAAGAAGACTTCATTTACAAGTTGGTATTTTGTGACTTCTCAGTGGATCACACCTTGATCAGCCTCAGTGAGAGTCACCTCAAATGACAAATATCTATCCAAATCCAAAGGAGAAGTGACGACAAATGAGCTTCAGGGTCTCACAGCTCCCTGTGCTGTCCTGCCTTTCACAGAGAGAAAGCCCAGTGAGTGTGCAAAGAAACCTCATTTTTTCAACATTTATACCTGTGATATGAGTACTTTCACTCAGTATCATCTGCTAGGTGAGCATGTAAAAGCATCTTGAGCTGTAAAATTAGAACATTGCTTAAGAACTCAGCTTGTGTGTTGCCAAAGCTGTTCAATGTCCATAATACAGCAGTGAATGCTCCAGTCTACTTGTCACTGTTACTGGCTACTTCTCATTACTCATGGGAAAGATCATATGGTGCTTAAACTCTTACAAGACAGCTATTCTATTTAGTACCTAAAAAGCAATTATTTTTTTCGGGTCAGTTTCATGGCCTCACATTTGCAGATCCCAATTCTCATACTAGTTGCTTTACACTCAGCAGTCCATGTCATCAGTGCACCATCCTGGTAAACAAAGTTTAATAAATAAATAAATACATAGTTTAAAGAAGGAATGGAATTGGTAGTTTTATTCAAGAATTTGAAAAATGTATAATCAGCACCAAATAGTACTGAGCAGTGGTTTGTTCTCAGGTTAGGCAATATATGCTTTATAAAATGAATGATGCTGATTGACTTGACAACCTAAATGTGAAGATTTGTTTTTGTGAATGTTTTAGGTTAACTTTTGAAGCTAAAGAAAAAAGATCAGAGAACAAAGGAGAAATGCAGATGACAGTGCCAGTATTTTATTGGGGAGGTAAGGAATTACTTTACTACATAGGTAAGTGAATATCAAATTATCACTTTTGAAATGTTGGAGATCTTATAAGGAAGCAACCATTCAATATTTTGCCTGAAGATATGAGAATTTGGTTGGCAGACTAGGACTATACCATGGCCAAAGAGATGGGTAGAAAGGATGACTTATATTTAGTCATCAGGTTAAAACTGCATCAGACAGGTTTACATAGCACTACACATTGGTATAAAGGAATCCATGGGGCTAGTCTAAACTAACACAGCAGTTTCCACAGGTAAAGTGGCAAAGAACAGGTTCCATCATGCACCAGTGACTTGGGGTTAGGTATTTCCAGTGTATCCATTAAAGTGGTGAGTTGGCTTGAGCTAACATCTCTTTCAAATGAATATAAGGGCCTACACCTTAGTCCTGATGGTGAAAAGTGAAAACATTTCTGTCAGAAGTTGCTATGTGTTATATATGACATGCTTTGTTGGTCAGGTCAAAAATGTCATGATTAAACATTAGTTTCCACAAGCAATTAACGTTTACCACAATGAACATGACTGCTCTTGTAAACAATGTTAATATTTCAGCATCTCACAGTCAACTGGCAACAATTCAGAATTTGCAGTACATTATAGTACAGGTTACTTCTTAAAAGGGCAACACCACACAAAAGGCAACAGCAGTATGTATGTATGTATGTATGTATGTAAGTATGTATATATGCAAAACATATAAAGGCTTTTTAACAGCTTTCAACCACTTATCATTACATCTTACCACTTTAGAAGGAAAATATATATATATTTTAAATTATGAGCTATATGTAAGTACTTGTTTGTATCATACATATAACACTCTGGACCGAACCTGTGAAAAGATGAAAATGTTGAATCGCAACTCTGATATACAAACATTTGGAAATATACAGTCAATGTACACGTAACTGTTCAAATGATTCCATCACACAACTGATACTCTGAAGAATGTGGATGAGTCTCCCACTCCAGGAAATACAAGCCTGGGGATTCAATAAACTCCGTGTAGGCTTTGTGAAAGCTTACATGAGGTTTACATGTTTGCCCAGTGAACAGCACTGCTAATTACATATTCATGTTGAACACCAGGTTTAAACATAAACAAGTGAGGTTTCATGACTAACAACAGTGTTGCCAGCCAGGAAACCATGTAAAGCAACACGGACAGCAGCAGATGTGTAAACCTGTTTATTTACAGGCAAAGTAGTTTTTCTGGATTATGTGAAATGCCTCAGTGATTACTAGGGTTAATAATACAGCAATTTATATATTTCAAACACATTACATGAAAGTGCATGCAGTGCAGAATATTGTGGAAATTTGTTTCAGGCATACTGAACAAAAGTTGTGTGAATACTAAGTAAGGATACATCAACTGCATTATAAATAAATAAACAGCCATGGGAAGTGTGTGTATTGAATAGTGGCACACAGACAAATTGTAGGAATGAACACACGGAAAGAATACAGGTGAAACGGCAATGTACAGCAGATGAGGGCATATCAATCAAGACAGTTGTAGTATGAACACTAATCACATATCGACATGATATAGTTCAGACTGCAAAGTGAATGTATATGTTGAATGTACTGTCACCCTGGATGATGCCACAATATAAACAAAATGGTCAACAATTGGCATAGTTTCCGGTGGTCTGCACCTGTGTCCTCTAGGTTGTCAGATACTGGCAAAGGCACTTGCCTTCCCCATAGTGCCTTTTTTTATGGAATGTCAAAACAACAAAAGTTCTGATGTAAAAAAAAAATACACTGGAGGCAAGCTCAAGGTTCTGCTTAATGTTATCAGTCTAAACATGAAGCAGCACCAGAGGAAATTGCCAACCTGCTATCTGACAGACTTGCCGCAAACTTCATACCCTGTGCCCCACAAGCCATACCTGAAAGCATACCCAGCAATAGTCCTCTGCCAAGTGTCACTAGAGATGAGGTCATATCAGTGCTCTTCAAGGCTAAAAAACATGGTCTCATGATACCAGATAACATCCCAGGTTGCTTACTAAGCAATCTAAAACAGAACCTAGTGGACCAGCTTAGCATACTCTTTAACCATAGCCTGAGAACTGGCTTTGCTCTAGCAGAGTGGAAAACAGCAAGAGTAATCCTCTTGCACAAGGGGGGGGGGGTGCCAACTGACACTGGGAACTATAGAACCATAAGTCTAACCAGTCTCATCTGCAAGGCCATGAAAATAATCATCATGGACCTTATCAGAAGGACATATATGACCTTCAAACTCTAGACCCAACAAATTTGGCTTTGTTAAGGGTAGATCATGCTTATTAAACCTAGTAGACTTCTTCAAGAAAGCCACCAAAGACCTGGATGCAGGTAAGGCAGTGAATACCACCTATCTTGAACTGGCAAGGCTTTTTACACAATCTCCCACTCAGGTATCATTGAGACACTCTCCCAGCTGGGGATTAACCCTTACACCACTAGATGGGTAGCCAGGTGAGTCACTGACAGGACACATACTGTCAAAGTTGGTGACTCAACTTCTACCAGTAGATCCATCACCAGTAGAGTACCAGAAGGTTCTGTGCTGGGCCATGTACTGCTTGGAATTGATTTCTTGGATGGCCAGGCGAAAGTATATGGCCTTTGGCTTACCAAGTTGGCTGATAATTACAAATTGGGTGTACTCATTGAATCTCCCAACAATTTTAACATATTACAGGAAGGGCTAACACAGAAATAATTGGTGTCAAAGCCATGGTCTACAACTAAATGCAAAAAAGTGCCATTATTATTGCCTTTGGAAAAGTGGAATCCCCCACTAATTACAGTATTGACAACCCCCCCAAGCTCAAACCCAGCAGTACGACACCTGGGAATACAGGTAGATAGCAATCTGAACTTCAATCTCCAAGTTTCTACAGTGGTAAGGAATGCCTTCTACATCATGCACCTCATAAGTAAGGGCATCACATCCAGGTCTGAGGATGTTATGACACCACTGTACTTGACCCTCATCAAACCCCTAACAGAGTACAGTGCTCCCTTTTGCATGTACTTCACCAGACACCTGCAGCAGCTGGAGAGACCACAGGGGTTTCTCACCAAAAAAATACAGGGCCTCCAAACCATGCCATGATGTACATGGCTTGACTGAAAGCCCTGTCACAGTACTCTGTATTGTTTAGGCTGGTGAGAAGTGAGTGGTGCCTAGCCTACAGGGCAGTATCTGATCCTGCCATGATGGAAATGCTGCACATCCACAGTTCTAATGCACAAGAGTCACTCACTCTAGGGATCTTAACCTAGTCTGTGACATCAACAACACATGCTTGAGAGGCAGATATATCTTCCAGAAACTGCCACTACTCCAGAATAAACTTCCAGATCATGTGAAGCAGAGCTCTGCACTGACCCTATTCAACTGCAACCTAGACAAATGGATGGGAGACTGCAAATTCAGCAGAGGGTGGCACTCATATCCCTCATGAACAGGGGTAGTTGATGTTGACCATAGACTCATCCTGCAAATTACGTCCACCTTGTAAGGGCAGTTTGGGCTACTTGGGGTTAACATGGCTTGGCTTGTGAGGGCTGTAGGGCTGCTAGACTAGTAACCTCCTATGAAACTATGAACGTATGTCAACAGTTCTCAGGGGCATGTTACTGCAGCTTTTATAGAAGGAGCATGTAATGCAATGGCAGCAGTGACCATCAATACATAAACTCACACCACTGATTATAATACCCTCTTGTAGCTAGACTGTACATCCTCATCTCAATATAGCAGATGTCAATGACAGCAGCATTGACATGTTAACTGTTCATAGGATCATAGGACATTATTAGGCTAATGGCCAAAATCACTGGAAATATAAGCTATTATTACACCATGTAAAAATAAATCCCTTATATTTATATTATGGAAGATAGTAAGACTATTATGTGAATGTATATATTTGTTGGATTGCATTGCATCCTGCCACTGTCCATATGGGACATGTGCACCACATTATGACAGAATTAGTATTCACCCATGCAGTGGTCTGGAGATCGTTTGCAGAAGATAATGGAAGGACTCTAATTTATGATGTATGCATGCATATTTGACATAAGGACATCCTCTGCTCCTCTGCAGGAAGGATGTCAATGTGGCCAGAGGAAAAAGGAGGGTGCATGGTACTAAGTGAAAGATACCCCAAGTAGTAGTAAAATGAAGAGCTATTCCAAAGATCATACAATGACCATAATATACCACCAGCCACACACACACATAGCAGTAGATTGGGCCTGATTTGAAAATTACACCTGTTCAGGTACAGAAAATGAATGCCATGCAATGTTACAGTAGCATTACCACATATGGGTGACTGTAACACTGTCACATTGTGCTTTATGGACAGTGATAGCATAATTGTATGTTGAGGAGAACATGTTAGGAGGAGTTAAGGACATAGATGTGGAGTTACATCCATGTGGAAAATTGTCTCAAATGTGATAGTTGTATGTATAGGCATGCAAGTTGGCTGCTGTTAGATGAGAACACTTATATATGTCATAAAGCAGCTTGCAAATACATTAGTTAATGTTACTGCCACAGCACAGGATTGTCTTGAGTAATGTCAGAGTTCATGTTGTACGGGATGACATCATCATTGTATGCTGCAACAAGATGTTCAGAGGAGGGTTTGCTATAGCTGTAGATTCACATATGCAAAAATGTTCACTGTAGTGATTGTTGAATGCACACACAGTAGACTGCAGTGAGAACAGAATCCCTACCTATTTATAGAGCACGGTACTTAACACAAGTGCCACAGCACAAGTCTGGCTGTTATAGTGTTGGACATTTTATAGCTGATGATAGCAGAGTCTGGTGAAATGAAGATGGTAAGAGCAGCATCCCACATGTTCATGTAAAATGCTATCTCTAATGCCAAGCAAGTGTACAAACACTCACATACACACACACACACACACACATGCTCACACACACACACACACATTGACTACACTGAGAACAGAACCCCTAAGTGCACAGACTAGAGACCACAGTACTTAATGCAAGGGGCACAGCACAAGTCAAACTTTTACAAGGCTGCAGGGAAGCCTTTATAGTGGATGACATCATCACTGGATATTTGAGAAAAGATACTGGGAGGCCTAAATGAAATGGATATGTAGGCATGTACAACTGTCAAAATATTGGTACTCCATGGGATTGCAGTGATGACTGCACGATACACAGTTGTATTCATATGACTAGACAGACGCACACACACACACACACACACACACACACACACACACACACACACACACACACACACACACACACACACACACACACAAACATGTGCAACAGTTGACTGCAGTGAGATTAGAACCCTTACCTAAGTTTACAGACTAAAACAACTAAGGTATGCTGATGCAAAAAAAATACAGACTAAACCTACTCAAATTTGCCTGCAAGAAGGTGACTTGGGACCTATGAGTAAATCATTTTTATTACAAATATAAAAACAATTAATTGATTACTTTTTATTTTTATGTTTTAAATAAAAGTAATTTACTTACAGGTCCCGAGTAGCTTATTGCAGGCAGAATTGAGTTAGTTAAGTTTACAGACTAGAGAATTCAGTACTTAATGCAAGCACCACAGCACAAGTCTGACTTTTATAAGTATGCAGGACAATTTATAGTGGTTGACATCATCCTTGGATGTTTGGCAGAAGATGTTGGGAGGCCTGAATGAAATGGATGTGTAGGCATGTACACCTGTCAAAATATTAGTACTCCACGGGATTGTCGTGATGACTGCAAGATACACAATTATGCTGTTCTGACTAGACACACACACCAGTTGACTTCAGTGAGATAACCCCCTACCTAAGTATACAGGCTAGAGAACTCAGTACTTGATGTAAGCACCAATACTTAAGTCTGACTTTTATAAGGCTGCAGGACAATTTATAGTGGATGACATCATCAATGGATGTTTGAGAGAAGATATTGGGAGGCCTGAATGTAATAGATAGCTAGCCATGTACAACTGCCAAGATATTAAGGATAATCATGTTATCAGATTGATAAGCATGTAAAATGTAGCATTGCTGTTGTGTTTCCAGTGTGCAGGTATACCTTTAACAGACAGCTTTGCAAATTATATGTCAACAGCTGTCCACATTACTACAAGTATTGGAAAATCTGATTGTGTGTTTTCAGTATAAAGATGTCCATGGTATATAATAAAGCTTTTCTTTATTTCTGTAGTGTAGTTTATTTATTTAGTAACAAGTACTGAGAGGCCAAGTTTAAAGTGCATGGGTGCAGGTAACACATGGCTACAGTGTAAATATGTGTTCTTTCCTTAAAAGGTACCTTCTCTTTATTTGTGTTTTACATGTACTTTCATGGGATGAAGACTAAATGGAAAGTAAACATAAGTAAGACATGTTATTGTACACTTTCCGTAGTGCAATGCCAAGCAGCAGGATTATATGATTGATGGCAAAGTGTTTGCACATGCGAAATACACATTTGTACTTCTTTTCCTGTTTGTGTGTAGTTAAGCAGCGAGCAAACTGAGCCTCATTGCTAAACGTATGAGAGTTCTGAATAGTAAGTGCATGAAACGCACCTGCTGCTTAGCTGATTCTGTGGCAGCAGGTATAAAAGCATTGACACATTTCTTTTGGAGACCAAATGATATACAGTTTGAATCCAGGTGTATCTAACAGTTTTAAATGTTATTTATAATACAATGAAACAATTCTTTATTCTACATTCACTATGTATTACCTTAGTGCAGTGTATTTAAGCTGCATTGTGTTGAGCTAACCATGCCATTGAAGAGCTGTTTACCTTTGCTTGGCATTGGTGTGCAATGCCAAACTTAGCACAAACACAGCGGCCAAAAAGTGAAGGGATCCATTGCTTTTTTATACTTATGGGTGTTTTTGTGATTCTATTTTTTGACCAAATTAAAGGTGTTAAATTGGGGTAGATAGGAAAGTGGTGACATGAGGGGCAAGCAGGGGAAATAACAAAGGGAAAGCAATATAGGAATGTGCAGGAAGGATGTAGGAAAGAACCATAGCTATCCACTTTTTCAACAGTGTAAAATGTAAATGTGTATAGTATATTGGCTGAATTTGGACTGTCACCTCAATAAACAGGGGTGACAACAATGCAATCATGTTGTATAGCCATAAGACCAAATCAAGTGTGTCAAGAAGACACGTGTGCAGTGAAGAGATATGCATGGGATGATATATATTTTGTTTGTGGGACAGATGCCCATTTATTTTTTTTACTTCAGTAAGAGAGGAATGTTGGGTTAGGGACAAAGGTATTTCTGAGTCAGGTAAGAAGGGTAGGTGAGGAAGCAGATGCAAACAGGACAAACAAGATAAGACACAGGGATGGTAAGGGACATGACATGCTGCTGGACACCATGATTGGGGTTAGGCAGGGGACAACAGATGCCCATGGAGTCAAACATGAGGACAATAAGAATCTAGTCCTCACCTGCAGAATTGCCATCACTGTCCTCTTACTCCACTAGCTTTTGGAGTGCTTGAAGTCTTCATCTATTCATCATCATTTGTTTTCTGCTATGGACCATAATTGACAGCAGGCTCTCCATCTGTGAGAGGTGTACACCAACAGTGCTGTGCATGACCATAAACACCAACCCTGGCATCTGCTGGTGAGTGATAAAATCCCCACCTCTGCCAGTACTCCCAGAGAGTACCACAGCACCAGCTGCCAGGGTAGTGATACCTGAGGGCATAAGTAGTGCAGGGGCAACAGAGGCAGTACTGTCAGGTTGGGCCCCAGATGTATTGGGCTTCGGTGCCAGAGCAGGTGGATCAGGGGCAGGCTGAGCCACTGGGTTTGGCAGTGGCCTACCTCCCTCTGCTGTAAAGCATTTTGTGATTTGTCAGAGATGGATGGCATGGAAATGTTTTGAATACACATAGAAAACAAGAGATAAGGGTTGGGGTGAGAGGAAAAAAAGAGATAAAATTAGTACCACCATATGTGACATGCAATGCATTACCACAATAATAAAATATTTTATCTGACCTTTTACATTTAAGTGTACGTAACAACTACAAAGTATAATTAAGGATCGCTCAAAGTAATCCTTGCAATGTGCAGATATTGCACATATGCCTGGTCCAATTATACAGATTAAGTTAGCAGCAGGTCATTTATGCCACTTGTGCAGAAAGTAATTTATGTAATATTTTTAAAGGCTTGTACTATTTTATATTTGTTACTTGTAGTAATTTACCCCACAACATCTGACTACAGTCTTACACTTGATGGTTACAGTTGGCCTGTGCTACAGACTGAAGCATGCATGGTTGCTTTTACAGTTAGGATATGCATGCTTACTTCACTACAACTGTATAAAAAAGACATTTTAATTTAAAAGCTGCAATAATACTTTTATTGTGCTGCATACATACCCCTTGCTTTCCTCAGTCTCTCTAGATGCTCAGCATAGGTCTCTCTATTCACAGTAATCTCTGCATTAGCTGTGGAATAAAAAGAAGAGAACAACAGAAGAGCATTATGTATACCAGTCTTGCCTATATGTAGTGTTCTATGGATTATAAATTCTCTTTATTTGTATACTTACATAACAGTGTGATGTTACCAGTCCTGAACTCATTCAGCTACTGGTTAAGTGTACCCCTCTTGTACATTTTCAGGTCATTAAAGTGATGTCTACATTATTCTTCAGTGTATGGAATGCCAGTCACACTGGACACAGCCTTTGACAGACTATTTCAAGCCTCATACTTGTACTGGGAGCTAGTATAGTCCCCCTGCAAAAACTTTCTGCTGTGGTGCCTCACAAGGAGTCCAGTAAAGATTCTAGACTCCCCAACACCCCACCTCTGTATCCTAAATTGGGCACTTTTCCTTCTACCACCAGACATGTCCAACCAGCGAGAACAGCAATAGCTAAAAATGATTTCCAACCAATGCCTAGTATCACATTTACTGGTAGTGCGCAACCATGAACAATAATGCCGACTGCATTTGCACAACATTAAGCAGGGAGAAACCATGCCAAACAGAGAGGAAAGCAATTTTTGAAATTGGAAGGTTAATTTGACACTTGGCATTATTTTGAGGGGTGTCTGCTGGTGTAACTGATAGGTGGTTTAACTTTGCAGACATGTACCGCGGGCACGCATTTTATGACCAGACACATTTTTTGTGTGGCTTTACACACTGATAAAATTAATTTTTACAATGTGTGAATCAAACCTACGCATAAGGGGCAAAACATTTTCTTCCACAGTGGTGATTTTTTATTCTTACCAGAGAATAAATGCTCTCAGACTTTCTCATTATTTACATATCAATACACATGACAGACTGAGGGTTTAATCATGTATGTGTGTGACCTGACAAGGTCCTGGTTTATACATCCTGTGTGTTTGAATATTATTGAAGCCTGAAGACCATACAAGGCCAGAGAACACAATTAGCATTACAGAAACATATAAGACAGTATAACCTCTCTCGCACAAATAATTCATATGAGTTTTATTAAAACTGAGTGTACATCCCTTAATAAAATTGGGAATGTGTAATATTTTTTATATGAATTTTAATATGAAGTAAAATGAAGTAAAATGGAACAACAGTAAAAATAAATGAAGTTTGCTATATTAGAACCAAGGACCAGCTGCACTGTAGCCCTACACTTGTACCTTATGCCACAGAAATATTTACAAAACAGTTGGATATTTTCATACTCATTCTTAACTTCTGAGTGTTAACCACCGCTCAACATTGCTTAGCATGTTTGCATAGTGGTAAAACAGAGGATACAATGTATCTGTTTTGAAATTGTCTGCTGTCTGCTTCATCTCTGTAGGTATTCTAGACCTACAGGTGTTGGGGAAGGTTGCTAACTGTCACGCAATGCTGCTTAGTGGGTTTGCTTGACAGAAAGCAAAAGATGCAGCAATGTATCCTTTCTGAATTCAAGAATGTCTGTATTTTGTCTGTAGGTATTCTTTCTGCTTCATGTGTGGACCAGTACACCAGGCTTGAGCAGCAGTAATCTGCGCACAAACCTGAGAAGCAAAGCTAAACCTATTTTATCCTTGTGAGCAGTGTTTCTTAAGTTTGCTTCTTAAAAGGCAAATGTGGGACTTAAACAATCATCTACAGGTAGTATATACTGTGTGGATCACCATTTTTAGCAGATGTTCTACACACACACACACACACACACACACACACACACACACACACACACACACACACACACACACACACACACACACACACACACACACACACACACACACACACACACACACACACACACATGATTCACTGATGTAGTTTATGTATTGGTTATCATAGAAGTATAGTAAACTCTCAGTTAACTGGCACCCATGGAGATTGGTAGATGCCAGATTGCTATAGTTTCCGGTTGCTTGAGAGCTATTATTAAAAATTGGCCTGACTAATACTGTACCCTATACTATTTGTTTTGTATAACTTGTTCTCAGGTTGGGGAGAGAGGGAATTTATTCCTATCTTCCTTTTTAAAGCTCTAAAACTCTAAAAACATAAGATATGCTTATGGTGGGGGGCAGAAAGTGCAACACATGAAATTTATACAGTATTTCTTCAATAATTTGTTGCTGGTTGCTTGACAGTGCCAGTTGCTTGAGTTCCAGTAAACTGAGAGTTTACTGTACATGACATTTATTGTATTTCTTTATTTCCCCTGTTTGCTCTAAGCTGGACATCGTGCAAACACTGGTATTAAAAATGTGAGATAAACAACATTACAAAATAAGGGTATGTACACATGAAAGTTTTTACACAACTCTAGATTTGAACTCTCCTACCAATGAGCCTATAAAACATAGTCAGGGTATCTTATCCCTCTTTGCCACAGAAACATCTTTGCAGCAGGAATGAAAATCATTGTGCATACAAGCAAGTCCAAAATCATCCTCAGTATTAACAAGATATATCACACTTGTACACTAATTTCAGAGGTAGGTCAATGAGTGATCACACAACCATTTGTGACTATTGTTTGTAGAAATGCAACTATCATATTATTGCATGGCATTCATGCTTCTCTTATCTGAGCAGTAAATTGAGACATGCAGTCTGTAAAGCATTGTGTATCATTGTCCTTAAAATGTGTAAGAATGTTAAATGGCAATAATATACAATTTTCAACAAATGCAGGGAAGGCTGGATATTACTGAACAGAAACTGTGAAATATGTGCTGCTTGCTAACATTTAAAACCTTGAAAGACTTACATCTATACTTTGTAAGTCTAACCTGGCTGATACACCTACTGGAGGTAAGGGAGTCTGAACTGTTGTTGTGTTTTCCTTCTCCCTACCAGTAATCATTCACAGTTGCAATCCATTAGCAACACACACTGAGGGAGTGCCTGAATTATATTTACATCTGTTACACTGAGCCAAAGATTTGGGATTCAGCAATTTTAATGAGTTTACCCCACATTTTCATCTTCACCATAATCACAGGCCTGACTCTACACTGTATACAAAGGGAACCATGTAGCTAGGGAACTTGAAGGTGAGGATACTTGTTTATGTGGACAAGAAGACTCTTATTACTTTGGATTTTCCTACACAGAAGAACACTAATCTTGATAAGGTATGATTGTATTTTTCAGTTTTATACTGGATTTGTTCACATCAGTAGGGAATATATATATATATATATATATATATATATATATATATATATACACACACATATGTAGATATAGCTAGATAGATATGTAGCTATATATACGCATTAACAAATGCTACTTTTATCTGTATATACTTCTTAGAAGTGTGCTGATGGCATGGGCATTTTTGTCAGGGCATTTTACTTTTTCAGATGCAAAGCCTTATTAACTTTCATCACAAGTGTTAATATTACAAGCTTTTCTCTTTATACTCTTCTATGTTTTTTTCAGTGAAATATAAATATCCTATATTGTCAATGACACAGGGGTGTTAGCCTTCTAGGATGTTCAATAGACACTTCTAGGTGAGTGGTGGCCACAGGTAGAGATTACTGGCACTTTTATAAAAATGTATGTTCTGTGGTAAATGTGTACACATGCTTTTGGGGACAGTTTCTTTGATAGCACTTATAACAATTCACTGATGTTCTATTCCTTTATTGGTACAGAAATGTAATTTGCCTGTTGTTTTGGGGGTGAGGGACCCATTTCCATTTCTGTGTTGGCATGACCAAAATGTTTTTACAGAAGTATGCTTTGCTATTGTTACTCCTTGTTTTGGATCATACCTTAGTTTCTATGTGACTGGAATATGTTACAACCACATAACCCTTTTTATATTTGAATAACTTTGAAAGTTTTTTGTTTCTCTAGTGGGTAATATAGAAAGACAAATAATATGTTTTATATCTAAGCAGGACTTTTATTTATGTAATATTTATGTGTAGCATCTTCTTTTGTGTTTTATGTCACATATGGCTATGGCACCCAGGCATCACAATCTCTGCAACCCTCCCATTCAGTGACCCCAAAAACAATGTCATTGTCCAAGCATTTTGGTAACATAGTGCCTTTCTGCTTGAGAGAGGACATGGGGATATGTCTGGAAGAATGCAAATGTGGAACCAGATTGTGAATGATATGAACACCTTTGGGGAATGCAGCAGGACATATGATCAGGTACATTATAGAGCCATGACATGATTTCATCGGGCCAGAGGAGAGCAGCTGCAGTGGCCCTTGGGCAGCTGGCTACTAGGGGGGCTGCTACAGAGCCACCACTGACACCAAATTAAAAGTATCTGTCCACTGTCAGGGATCCAGAGAGCTGAGTGGAAAGTATACAACAACATGTGATTGATGTCGATGTTGCTGTTTCAGGGAGGACAGATATGTCTCAGGAGGATATTCCAGATAGGTTACCTATATAATTTTTTAAATATTTGTTGTATAATAAAATAGTGAAAGCAATACTTAAGCTGGTTTAATCATTTTTGGGGGGAGGGAACTAGTTATAGATTGATACAGTTAGCAACACATTCTGGTTCATTACACATGGGCATGGGGTGGACGCGTCATCCATGTTTCAGTTAAATGTATTGTTAATGGACATATAAAGACCACATTTTCCATTGTGTTATTGTTATTGTGATGATGGTATCCTTACATTTTGTTTATCTTCTTTCAGGATCATCCCACTTGCAAGCATGGAGTCATCTACACATGGTAAGTCAAACATTTTTTTTTAGTATTGATGAGCATTTCATAGAAATATTCATTTATACATATGTGGGAGGAGGGTGCAAGGACTGTGTGTGTATTGCTGTACTGTATGTAATAATGGCACCAGTGGTAGTTTGTTAGCATATATTGAACAGTAGTAGTGTAACTATTAATTTCTTTCCTGTGTTTGTTGCTTATTATCACAGGTGATCCTGACAGTGGAAGTGTAGGAGTCTTACCAGCTGATATCAGAGTATTGGCAGACTTTGATTATGATGGTGGCCAAAAACAGTCACAGTTGGGGGGTGCAGAGGTTGAATATGACACCTAGGTTGACATTCATCTATCACCTGTAATTCCACTGGGCACAACCAGTAAGCTTACGCAAATCCATTCCAGTGAGCCCTCAGACATTGGACAGGTGGAGGGTGAGACACCTGATCAGGGTAGTGTGGTTACTGCAGCTTCAGTCCTTATTGACTCTAGCCAT
The DNA here is from genome assembly GCF_019279795.1 of Protopterus annectens. Lineage (NCBI taxonomy): Eukaryota > Metazoa > Chordata > Ceratodontiformes > Protopteridae > Protopterus > Protopterus annectens. The sequence goes on from NC_056728.1 coordinate 1,331,050,728, forward strand.
AGCCAAAGTGTGGGCAAGGTGGCATGCAGGAGGGTTGTTCAGGTTACTTGGAGGAGGCCTGCTATCCATCCTCCACCTGATCCAGGTGTGTCTTTCTGTTCCACTCGACAGATATTTAGGGCTATCATGGAGGTACAGGCACATTCCAATAGCACCCTCAAGGAAATGCTTATGATTGTAGATGTGCCACAGGCTGACATGTGTGACTGCCTCCACCATGTTGCTGATTCAATGGATCAGATGAATGGCACATTACAATGGGTAGCATCTATGACAGAATATCTGCTGGGAGAGGGACAACATCAACATGTGTCTAGATCAGCTGCATCATCTGATGTTAGCTGACATGGTAGTGTCTGATCACACTACTGTAGTAGCACTACTTCCAATGCTGTGTTAATGGTTGAGGTGTCCACACCCAGACATGGCAGGCCATAGGGTAGTACTCCTGGGCATACTCATGAGGAGAGCTCATCCAGCAGACAGCAGTCACTTTCAGGTAGCAAAGTGCATCTGACTGTGGGCATAGACATGCCAGTGAAACTCTTGGCAGAGCCAGTTCTTGGGGCTGGGATGACGATGATGAACTGTCACATCGATCATACACGGCTTACACCTGTCCCACATACCAGTACACAGAGTTAACACAGAGCTTGGTTGGATATTGCAGACACCAGTTTCACCTGGAGTTCCCATACACACACACACACACACACACACACACACACACACACACACACACACACACACACACACACACACACAACAGTTACATGGGTCAGTCATGGAGCTTAAAGTTCATTCTGACGGACTTGCCCTTTGATATTTTATCCAAATGTCTGCCTGTTTCTCTTTCTTACAAACATGCACTCACTTAAGTTTTGTGTCAGCCTAGGCCTCCTGTCCCCCCACACACAAGGCTCTGTGCAAATGGTAACTGTGACACATCCTTGTTTTCTAGCTTTTGGATTCAGGGATATACAAGTATTTTGTCTGATGCTCAGGGTGCATAGTTTACATAATGCTTAGTATATCTGTTTGTGATAATGTTTTGCTAATTTTACTGCTTTCTCATGGGTTTTTATAATGTGTACATCCCTCCAAAACTCTTACAGCAACAAAGCTGGTTGAAGCCATAAATAAAAGTGGGACAAAAGGCTGAACAATATGGTGACTTTTTAAATATTTTGGTCTTACAAACGTAGGCAGTTGATAGAATAACAATTTTTCCATCACTGTTTTTAAGATTTTTCTGAGGAATATGAAGTCTGAATCTGAAATGTGTATCATTAATTTCTAACTTCTCTCTTTAATGATTTTCCAGTACAAAAGTAAGAGACCAAACTGTGGACATTCTGTGTAAATGTGTACTTTTGAGAGGTATAAATGTGTGAATCTTTGATGCCTGAGGCCTATTGCTAGAGAACACATATATTCACATAAGTCACTGCTCTTGCTTATTGAAGTCATTGCTGTAAAAATCAATTACCTTTTACTTACTTACATTACCAAGTAACAGTATTGAAACTTTGCCCAACGGTTCTTGGAATTCATAAATTCCAATGCCCTGGATCAACTAATCCTTAGTCCCACTAGGACTAGACCCGGTCATTACCAACATGGGAAATCAATGCTCCACACCTATGGTCACCCCCTCGTTGGTCAGGTCTGACCATAAGCTAATCACCCTTGACATCCACATCTCACCCCCACCCCCCAGTAAGGAAGTCTCTGTAAAAAACTTCTGCAGAGCCAACTTCATGCTACTCAAGTCAGAACTGACAAACTTCATGATACCCATGCAGACAGGAACTGAAAGTTTGACTGCTGAATCCTACACTAAGGCACTGAACAAGCACATCCACTCGTGCATGAATCGTGACATCCCCAGTAGAACCAAGATGCTCTTCTCCAAAAAAAGGAAGCGTATCTGGTGGTCCCTTGCTATAAACAAACTTTACAACAAAAGGAAGAAACTGTTGCAGAAAAGAGGAAACTCCCAGGATGCAAACAACTCCCTTACCAGTCTCAGTAAGAAGCTGAGATCCCTCATAAAATCTTCCAAAGCTAGTTAAGAAAATAAAATTGCCAAAGACAACCACAAGGCATTCTATAGCTATGTCAAGAATCTAGATGGTAATGCTCCGATCTGCTCTGAGCTACAACAGAATGGCATTAAATATACTCATCCCAAGGATATTGCCAATATCCTGGCAGATCAATTCAGTGCAAACTTCACCCCCCTCACCCCCTAAAGGGCCCATCTCAATACCGAAAGATTGCCAAATTCTGGTAATAATGGCCAGATAGGTAAAAAACGCATTCTCCAAAGCTAAGAATACAGCATCCATGGGACCAGACAACATCCTGGACTGTGTACTACATAAAATACAAAATGAACTGGCACCTCACCTAAGTGTCTTGTTTAATCACAGCCTCACCTCAGGCTTCGTGCCCACTGAGTGGCGCACATCTACAGTTATCCCACTCCACAAGGGAGGATCCACCTTGGATCCCGGGAACTACTGCCCCATCAGTCTGACGAGCCTGATCTGCAAGGCCATGGAATGCATTATCATTGAACTTATAAAAAAAGACACTGGCAACCTTCAAACACTGGACCCCATGGAGTTTGGATTCATGAAGGGCCGATCTTGTCTCCTGAACCTGATTGACTTCTTTGAATCAGTCTCCAGAGCCATGGACAAGGGTAAGGTGATCCACATAGCCTGTCTGGACCTCGCCAAGACCTTCAATACCATCCCCTACTCTGGAATCATAGATAAACTTACTAAGCTGGGCATTGATCCCTACATCACTCGATGGGTTGCCAAGTGGCTTACTGATAAAACCCACTCTGTAAAAGTAGCCGACTCCAAATCCAGCTCCAGACAAGTGACAAGTGGAGTACCTCAGGGTTCAGTCCTGGGACCGCTCTTGTTTGGCATCTATCTCTCTGAAGTACAGGCCAACACTAAGGGACTCTGACTAACAAAGTTCACAGATGACTGCAAACTGGGAGCCATTATTGAATCCCCAAATGATGTGGATATTCTACAAAAGGGCCTTACAGAAACAGATGCTTAGTGCCAGAGCCATGGGCTCAAGCTCAGTGCCAAGAAATGTATAGTTATCCCCTTTGGGAAAAAAAACATGTACCCATGAATTACAACATAGGTGACAGTACACTAAACACTGAAAGTGTGATAAGAGACTTAGGGACATAGGTGGACTGTGGTCTCACCTTCAATAACCACATCGCCACAACAGTCAGGAAATCCTTCTATGTGGCACACCTCATCACTAAGGGCTTTTCATCCAGAGAAATGGAGGTCATTGTCCCACTGTACTCATCCCTCATTAGACCCATTATAGAATACAACACCCCATTTGGTATGTACTTCTCAAGACATCTGCAACAACTAGAAAGGCTGCAGAAATACCTCACTAAAAGAATCACAAGCCTAAAGCAGATGCCCTATGCTGACCATCTAAAAAAACTCCACCTATACTCTGTCGCATATTGTCTACTTAGAGGCGATCTCTGCTTAACATACAAGGCCATGTCAAACCCAGAGCTGTTGGACATGCTGCAGTTAAAGAAATCCCATTCCCTCAGAGACACATGCTCCAGGGATCTAAACCTTGTCATCACAATGAGCAAAACATGCTGGAGGGATAGGTTCCTGACCCAGAGACTCCCCAGACTCTGGAATAGACTGCCCATACATGTCAAGCAGAGCGCCTCTTTGGCCCTCTTCAAAAGGAACCTTGATGATTGGATGGGAGATAGAAAATTCATGCAGGGATCATGGCAGTTGCCCTGCTAGACAGAGGTCCAGCGAAGTAAATACTGTGGGAAGAAATAGCCAGGGAAATGTTATGGCTAGGCTTGTATAGGCCCTAGGGCCGATAGCCTAGTACCAACCTATGAACCTATGAATCTATAAGGATATGCCATTCATTTGTATTCTTACACATTTTTCCTATTCCAGGTTCAACACTTACCTTGTACATATGGTATTTGCTACAGTTTTAGTTCAGGGCTGACTCTGTCTGATGCTAGCAGTACACAGCCATTACATGGGTAAGTAAAGGTTGTGATCACTGCCTGGCATCAATGTTTCTATATGTATATGCATAGGATGAAGGTTTAAGCCCCTAAGGCTGTGAGTGACTGTGCTATGCATTGCCACCTAGCCAATGAGAGGGAGTATTGAGCACACCTACATCTGCTTACACCCACAGCAACTGCTGGTTCCCCCTCTGACCCCTCACCTGTGTGTGGCTGTGGTGACCTTGCCAGTGGTGGTGAAATGTGTTGCCCTTCCACTTACTGATCCTGCTGAAGCTGTTTACTCAATATGATAATGTGAAGCATGGCACAGGCGTTGGATATTTCAGCACGTGTACAGGGATTATACTGCAGGGCTCCCCCAGCTGTATCTAGGCACTAGAACAATGGCTTCAACAGCCCAAACACACTCGCTGTAATATTTCTTGTTTCAGTGTGTCCCTCATTATAGCATTCTTCAGTTGGTGTGTGTGCATTTCTGATGGGCATCATCAGCCATGGTTCCAGTGCATAACATGCATCCCCCAATAAATGATCCTGTGGGATATCACACCTACTAAACATCTCATACATTTGGGAGCTGTGCCAGATATGTGAGTCATGGTAACTGCCTGGGTTGCCAGCACACACTTTCAGGATGATTACTTTAGTGTTACACATGACTTTGCAGTTAATGGAGTGGAAGCCCCTTCTATTTATGTAGAGCCTTCCCTGTTCCCCAGGTGGTGCCTTAATTTCTATATGTGTGCAATCTATGGCATCCAGTACTTCAGGGTAGTGTACTACAGGGTAAATCTCCTGCATATTTGTGGCTGTCTCCTCAGGTGTATGGGGAAAATATATGTAGTCAATGGCATATTGGAGCATAGCATTCAGGAATTGATGTAGGATCCTGGATGCTGATGCCTATGACACCCCCAGCATGTCCCCGTTGGTCTTTGAAAGGTTTCTGTAGCTAAAATTCTAAGTGCTACACATACCTTTCTCTTCGCCAGTGATGGTTCACCTTGGTTTGTCCTTGGTCTGAGTTGAGGACAACAGAGTTTGCAGAGCTCTCATAGTGTGGCTCTATCCACCCTATAGCCCTCTACAATTTCCACCTCGTGCAGATTGTGATAAGTTAAATGGGGTTTAAAAACCCCAGACCCTTCTCCTTCTTGGTCATGGTCTATTAGCAACATCAGCAGCATAGACTTTAGCCTGCTGCACATACACATGAATTAAAGCAACAGCAGCCACTAATATTCTTTCTGTGGCTGTATTCCAGCAGGTTTTGGAATTCACAGGGAAAACTAGCACTGAGGTTGCTTTATAGTTTGTTGAATAGCTCCTCCATCTTGGATTGTTTGATTTGCATACAATTCAGCTGCTTATGCTGTAATTTGCATGTCTCAGTGTTTACCGTATTTTCATGGCTCTACACACCATGTAGAGCCACTTACTGAATCCAAAACGGTGTGCTATCATGTGCACACTGCACCATGACAGGGGCAGGCACACAGTCTTAGCAGACCATGTAGGCTTTATTGATTCTGCCCCAGAGACTATTTGAACTGGAACTGTAGCTGTATTAAGAATCTAAAAAAGAAAATATTTGAAACATATTGTGGCATGCATTAAATCTCTTACTACAGAGTCAGCTGGATCAGAAACAGCTGATTACATTAGTTAGACAACACAACAATTGCTTGAGCTTGGGCTTCACCCATTTTCTCAGATATTTGGTTGTGGTAGATTTGTTGTTAGCACATAAGCATATTTGCCAAACATCAATATGGCAATTCTGGGTTCATTTTAGGTTGGTTGGCTCACTTGAAACATTGCATTTAGGTTGACACTCATCAGGATCTTGTTTAAGATAGCATTTCATGCATCAAAGTATGTTATTATCATATTTTGTTAAACCATGCAGGTTTTCTGCACTTACACTTTGTGTATCCAACTTTTTCTCCCCCGTTAACTTTAAGTGGGTAGTCTGACCTAGTTGTAGGACAAGTACTAGTTACACAGAATGACATTGATTGCAAATTTTTTGAAAGACACTTTCACTCTTTGGTCATCACATTTAACTGTACGGTACAGTATAAAGCTAATCTCAAGTTTTAAGTCATTGCCATGTTGGTCCTTATTTTTCTTCCAGCTATTAACTGTGATGGAGTTACACTATGATACTTTGTGGAGTAGCTTGGTATGTCATGAGAATTTTATGAGGATCTATCTGCCCTAGTATCATTTTGGCAGTTTGCACCGCTCTCTCAACTTCATCATTTGATTATGAATAGTAAGGACATGATGTAGTATAACTGAAACAGTATTAAACCACAAACCGCTGGAAACCAGAAACTGTGTACCACTGCTTGTAACGTGTTTTATAAGCAGATCATACTTTGAAAACATAGTTATTATTTATTGGATAGTCATGACTGGTAACATAACTCTCAACCTTCCATCTCCAGAATGAGGAATGCTACCTCTCATAATATGGAACAAATGGGCCAAATGTGGAGCACCTACTAGCAGCTTAGTAACATCTTCAACTAGGAAGCTCACAGGATGGTTAAAATGTGCTAATTTATACATATAAAAGTTCTTTTGATGAGTTAATATGATTCAGTACTATTTGCCATAGATTTCAGTTAAAAGAATTCCTAAGTCTGAATGTGTAACAGATTCTTTCAGTGTAGAACTCCGAGGAAAATGCACTTTTTCAGACCAAAAATGAGGAACATTCCTTGTAATGAGGTACACTTTAGAGGTATGATTGGTCAATATATGTTTTTGATGTCAAAAGAGTAATAGTCAACAAGAACAAGTTAGTTTTTGCCTTTAAATTTGCATAAGCTGGGCACAATCTTTTGTCAAGGTTCTTATGTTAATGACAGTGGCATTAATGTTTCATGCCTCTGTCATTGTTTATGCATAAAGCAGTATTGACACCTTGACTCTAAGTTGATAATGTCTTTGGTGATGTTTGGTTATTTCACAACATTATGCATTTGCAAATTACTTCTACTCATTAAGTTAGGAGTATGAATATTCTCTCTTTGTGCAAAAGTAAGTCATCATGCTCTGATAATTGTGCTTCAACTGTATAACACTTGGGCAGAAACTGTTACAGTAAGGTTTAATGATTTAACCATCCATTGCACAAATTACAACTCTGCATTATTTTAATAGCTTGTTACTAGTCTTTTTGTAGCTACAGGTCTTGTCATAATGCTTTGTACATAAGCTACAACATCATATTTGGTATTTGAAAATGGTTAAACAAATACAGGATTTTTGGATAACATATTCATGACAACAGGGACTGTTTTCCAGGTACATGTACTGCTCTGTCATTGAACTTTCTTAATCAGTCCTCACCCTGGAAGATGCTGACATTTGTGCAGTCACTGAGACCTGGTTTAAGGCTGCGGAGAGCACTCCAGCTATACCAGATTACGTTTCCTTCCACATGTTCAGACCACAAACTGAAGCCATGAAAACTAATAGAGGTGGTGTATCAATATTCATTAAAGATAAATAAACCTCTAGATTGGTTAAACAGCATAATTCCCTTGAATTACTTTAGGTGCAATTGACTGCAGCTAAGACCCCTCTTCAGATCATTGCCAGCTATAGGACCCCCCTCCATGAATCAGGACATCTACTCAGCCTGCTTGTTACTTGAGTCAATCAAGATGCAACCAGACACCTTGGTTTTGGGTGACATTAATTACCCGTCCATAGACTGGGTCAATTATACGTATTCTAACTCACTTGCCCAAACGTTTCCTGGACTTCGTTAACTTCAGTGCACTGGACCAGCTGGTTGACACACCCACAAGGGGCTCAAGCATCCTGGACCTGGTGCTCACCAACATGGCAGGCCGCTGCACCAACCCCAGTGTGTGGCCATCCCTGGTGAGATCTGACCACAAATCAGTCTCACTAGAAGTAACTATAACACAAGACACCCTCCATCTTAGTAACAAGTAGACCTCATCAAGGCCAATTACAACCTCTTACGTGATGGCATAAATAGCTTCATAGCCCCTCCCCCACTAATGGAACAAACATCTATGCTGGGTTATATACCAATGCTTTATACAAGCACCTGTACAATTGTATTGACTCTGCCGTACCTGAGAGAACCAAAGCATGATCTTCAAGGAAAAAACAAACCTGCCTGGTGGACAACTGCCATTAATAGGCTATACAATAGGAGAAAGAAATTGCTACCTAAGAGTAGGAAGGAATGGTCTCAAAACTAGAAACACTCCCTCCTCAACTTAAATAAGCAAGTAAGACTCCTAGTGAACTCCTCCAAAACTCACTATGAATCCAAATTAGCTTCCTTAACTAAGGATAACCGCAAGGCATTCTTTAGTTACATTCATAACCTCAAAAGTAAGGCCCAGATTTGTGCTGAACTACTTAATGGTACTACATATATAGAACTTGTGGATACAGCAAACCTGCTGGCTGACAGGTTCAATAAAAATTTCACTTCCCTGTCCCCACCACATATACCCCAAAGCATCCCTAACACCTGTCCTCAACCTAGTATCTCTGAGGAGCAGGTCTTAAATGCCCTCTCCAAGGCCAAAAACACAGCTTCTATGGGACCAGACAACATCCCAGGGTGTGTTCTATATGGATTAAAACAGGAATTAGCATCAGCATTGAGCATGCTTTTCAATCACAACCTAAGAGTTGGCTTTGTCCTAGTGGAATGGAAAACAGCTATCGTCATCTCTTTGCACAAAGTGGGTGCATCCATGAACCCTGGAAGCTATCGACCTATTAGCCTGACCAGCCTTATTGCAAGGCAATGGAATGAATCATTATGGACCTTATTAACAAAGATATATGAAATCTCCAAATGTTTGACCCCACCCAGTTTGGCTTTGTCAAGGGGAGATCATGCCTGTTAAACTTGGTGGACTTTCAAGACAGTCACCAAAGCCCTAGATGAGGGCAAATCTGTGCATACAGCCTACCTGGACTTAGCCACAGCATTTGACACAATCCTCCACTCAGGCATCATTGATAAACTCAACCAGCTGGGTATCAACTCATATATTGTCAGGTGGGTTGCAAACTGGCTCATTGATAGAACTCATATGATCAAAATAAGGGACTCCACCTCCTCCAGCAGTCCCATAACCAGTGGTGTTCCACAGGGATCGGTTCTGGGACCCCTACTGTTCAGAATCTACTTCTGCGAAGTACAGGCTAAAACTAAAGGACTGTGGCTGACAAGTTTGCTGTTGACTGCAAACTGGAAGCGATCATTGAAACACCTAGCGATGTTAAAATCCTGCAAGAAGGTCTTGTGCAAACTAATGACTGATGCCAAAGTCACGGTATTAAACTTATTACAAAAAATGCATTATCATCCCCTTCAGCAAGGGTTATGCCCCTGCAAACTACCACATCAACAACAAAATCCTAAGCACACAGTCAGTGGTAAGACATCTGGGCACTCAGGTTAACAGGAACCTTAACTTTGATCACCATGTCTCCACAGTGGTAAGAAGGGCATTTTATATTGCTCATTTCATAAGTAAGTCCATTGCCTCCAGAAAAAAAAGAGGTTATAACCTCCCTATACTCTTCCTTCATCAGGCCAATAATAGAGTACAATGTTCCCTTTGTTATGTTCCTTTCCAAACACCTGCAGCAATTGGAGAGACCACAAAAGTTCCTTACAAAGAAAATCCAGGGTCTTCAGGATCTGCCTTATGTGGACAGACTGAAATCATTATCACTTTACTCTGTGTCATACAGACCACTCAGAAGCAACTTGTGCCTTGCATATAGAGCAATCTCTGACCCAGCTTTAATGGAAATGCTGCACATTTGCAAGTCAAATGGCACACGGGTCATTCGCTCAAAGGAGCTTAACCTAGTAAGTAACATCAACAGAACTTGCTGGAGAGACAGATTTTTCCCACAGAGGTTGCCCCACCTTTGGAACAAACTTCCTATTCATGTTAAGCAAAACCCCTCATTGGCCCTATTTAAGCATAATCTGAATGTCTGGATGGGTGACTGGAAATTCACCCCAGGGGTTCTACCTGTGTCCCTCTTGGATAGGGGTAGTAGGTGCTGATTTTAGTGTCTGCCTGAACCAGACACCCTTGAGAACACGGGTTGAATGGAGCTAGGCTTGTAAGGGCCCTGGGGCCATTAGCCTAGTAACCTCCTATGATCCTATGATCCTATATTAATGGTCTCTGGCACATTGGTGGTATTTTCTGAAACTAGTATTAATTAATTAGTTGAACTAATGGTTCGTAATTTGTCTGGGCTTGCAAACTATTGATCTCATTAGACATCTGGAGAACATTTAAAATCTCCACCCACTTGCAAAAGTCTGCAAATATCTCTGCCCTGTTAACTGCTATCTGTTAGCTTTCTGATGCAACAGACATAAGGACGCAACATGTGTTTATCCATTTGTAGTAAAGCTGTACCTAGACCATAATCACTAGAATCTGAACTTGCTACAGCTGGTTTAAAGCATTCATAGCATGTTAGCACTAGTTCTGATTTAAGTATTTGTTTTACCTTGTTGAATGCTTGCACTGAGCATGTCCCCAGAACAATGAAGATTTTTTAAGATGTATGCAAAAGATGAAGCATTGTAGAAAGGCCGAGTAGAGATTTGCCCAATTAGTTGATCATGTTTAAGTATTTGAAAAGGCGGCTATTGCTTGTGCCTTGTGTTTATGTGATTTGATACCACTTGCACTTGTATGGTGTCCAAAGCATTGAAGCCCTGTTTTACTAAAACAGTATTTGTCTGCAATTTTGCACTTTTAAAATACTTTTTTTGTATTAAATTGTAGATTTTATCTCTAACTAAAAATCCCTCATATCATGTGTTTTACAGTCACCTGGCTGTTTTTGTGATAAATATCTCCTGCATTTTGTTACACTGACCCCCCCGGATTCACCAATCTCCCATGCAGAACTAGTCTAGTGCTGCACAGAAGCAGCAGTTTAAGAGGAGGACAGCAGCATGCCAAGCATATTAATGAAGGCACGCTGCCTGACCTCCTAATCCTACATGGAGCATGGACGAGTGCAGGGGGCATGTCTGAGAGCCCTCAGAATAAACATGCCCCTGCAAAATAGAACAGCAGAAAATGTAAATAAATGAGTGAGACCGCTCATAGGTGTCCGCATATCTCCACCAACAGTCCCCCATGTGTACAACAGCAACAGGACATAAAAATAAAAAGAAGTACCCCCTGTATTTGCTTCTAAAACCCCGAGTACAGCTAACCATAGGTGCGCGGGTGTGCCCATCGCTTAGCTATGGTTAAAGCAGCATAAAAGGCTGAAAAGGATAACAAGGAAGACAGAGCAAATGAAGCAGCACAGCAATAGCGTAGTGGTCAGAGCATCCGCCTAATGAGAAGGCATTCCCGGCTCGAGTCCCACTGCAGCACATACCATTTTCCATGTATAATCTGTATACGAACATTTATTTACATTTTAATGCTGTATAACCTACCAAATAACATTTAAATGTGACCTGGAGTACTGCATGAAATGCACATGTGAAGAGTCAGTACCAGAATGAATAAGTCAGCAGTAAGTAGGTGTAAGCACAGATAAGCAGTAGTAAGCATATGTAAACACTAGTAAGCGTGTGCAAGTGCGTTTAGGCGGGGTGAAGCACCGTCAACACAGATCAATCAGGAGATGCTAACTGCTTGTAACACACTGTGACCGGAAGTCAGCTGTGCTAACCTCTGTGCAACCCGCTCACAACCGCTTGAAAGTGCATTAAGCACACAGTATCCAACGTCCGGTGTCATGTGTGACTCTGTGTACACTAACAGAGTCAGTCATAGGTATCGCAAAGCATACGTGGCACACAAGGTTGGCTGGTATGCACAAGAAACACAGTATTCAGCAATACCAGTTAACATTACCGGATATGTAGCTAAAGAATTAGAGGTATATGTGTTTGTATGAATACCCACAACTATATAGATATATACCTCCCCCTCTCTGTAGTACAAATGTATACATACATATATAGACATATAAATAAATACCCACAAATACATATATACATATGAGGGCACCCATACATCCACATGTCGTTATATATATATATATATATATATATATATATGCAGACATATACATATATATATATATATATATATATATATATATATATATATTTGTGTGTGTGTGTGTGTGTGCGTACATATACACAGATATATAACTATGATAAGATACAGCACCTAAGAATGACATATGTTCACAAGCCATGCCAATAGAGGAGAGGGGCCTAAGCAAGAAACGTGTAACATGTAGCACGAACCCCCCCCCCCCAGCCAGACAGGGGAAACATACAAACAAACCCACAAACAATGTAAACAATCCACTGCAACCCAGACCACAGGCAGGATACAACCGGGGGAGACCAGTGAACCCGAGAATTCTAATCTTGGAACAAAGACAGGAGCATCCCTTGTGGGACACCCCAAAAATTGTCTTGTTATAGGAGGAAGCCCATGTGATGACCTATCAAGGCGGGTGTATACATACAAGCATGGGAAAGCTGATGACTCATAGATCGAGACAACATACAAGATGGGTCCCGTTTAGTGGAGAGTGGGTAGTGTGTAGTGGTGTGCGTAGACCTGACCTGCACCCAGAGTAAGGATGAGTACTGTAGAGGAGGTGCAGGTGGGGGAACTATGGGTAGGTAATTATGGGTCTAGGCTTGCTGGTGTTTGCTGGAGTGGGTCTATACAAACAGCCCCAGGGATGTAAGCAATAATGTTCATTGGGAAGAGGTGCCGCCCGACGAGCAGCCACTCCGGCTATGAGTCCCACTGCAGCACAGTCTATTTTACATAGCAAAGAACGGAATAACCAGATGTAGAGGTAAATATGTAGAGGTATGTGTGTGTATATATACCCATAACTACATGGAGATATACCACTCCCTCTCCGTAGTACAAATGTATACATACATAGACAGAATATATATAAATACCCACATATAGATATATACATATGCAGACACCCATACATCCATATGTCATTATATATATATATATATATATATATATATATATATATATATATATATATATACATATATACCACGCTCTCCAAAATCCAGCACTAACCAGCATACAAACACCCAAAATGAGTGTATAGCACATTAATGAAAATGAAAATAAAAAAATCAACGTTAAATTATCCCCTATTACCTGATCGATACCCAGAAAGATAAAGTGTGCTCCTGCATGCATTTGAGTGTATTTGTATAAGGCACTCCTTACTCTTTTACAATTGATATCACTGATATGTAACGCTATTCTTTGTTGAAAAGATAAAGAGGTCTGCCCCACGTTTTTACCACACTTTATCTTTCTGGGTATCGATCAGGTAGTACGGGATAATTTAACGTTGATTGGTAAACATAGGATACTAACTGAAAAAGAAAGGAAATGGACAGTGTATCTAGGAGCATTATTTAAACCAGTTCTAAATGACCATTGGTAATATTATTTAGGGTATAACATGTGTTAGTTAGTGTGCTAGTTGAATTAATAATGTATTTAGGTAGTTATATGCATTAAGGTATCTATAGTTTTTATTGTAATATGTAGTACAGTTTATGTGTCTTAAAAACATCACAACTGAATTTGCTTAATGCATTGGTGTCTTTAATTCATGCTGATTGAAAGGTGTATAAATAAGACACTGTTCCCTACTTGCAATACACACTGATGATGCCAGGGGGCGAAACCTAGGTTTGTGTATTGTGTATTTTGTTTTTATGTGCGCCGGCATTAAATCTATGGTAGCACTTAGCCTTGTACCTGTTTGGAGTTTGTTTTATTTTCACTTTCCTTAATGTGCTGTATACTCATTTTGGGTGTTTGTATGCTGGTTGGTGCTGGATTTTGGAGAGCGTGATGTGTATTCAGTCCGAGCACACATTTCATCGAGCACCTATGTATATATATATATATATATATATATATATATATATATATATACACAGCAATATACATATATATATATATATATATATATATATATATGCATACATATACAGATATATATATAGCTATATATATATATATATATATATATATATATATATATATATATATATATATATATATATATATATACACACACACACACACACACATATATATAGCTAGGATATAATACAGCAGTTAAGAATTACATATGTTCACAGGCCATGCCAATGGGGGTGTGGGGTCCAATCAACAAACGTGTAACATGTAGCATCAACCCTCCCCCCAGCTAGACCGGCGAAACATACAAACGCACAATAAAAGTAAACACACCACTCCTTCCCAGACTACAGGCAGGATATTACCAGTGGGAGAGTCCCACCAAGTCTAATCTTGAAACAAAGACATGAATGTCCCTTGTGGGACACCCCAAAAATTCTATGATTTTCAGGTTTCCAGCCATTATACAAATGTCCAACAGCAGGCGATGCATGTTCTTGGTCTACAAGGTAGGGGAAGCCTGATCATCCATGGGGCGAGACAACATACGTGATGGGTCCCGAGAAGTGGGTAGTGGGTAGTGTGTACTGGTGTGGCCAGACCCGACCTGCACCCTGAGTAAGGAAAAGTGCCGAAGAGGATGTGCAGTTTGGCAACTATGGGTATGAAATTATGGGCCTAGCTGTGCAGGTGTTGGCTGGAGTGGTTCTATGCGGACTGCCCCAGGAATGTAAGCAATAGTGTGCATTGGGCAGATCCGACGCCTAATGAGCAGCCATGCCTGGTACGAGTCCCACTGCAGCAAAGTCTAGTTTATATAGCAAAGGACGGTAAAACCAGATGTGTTGTTGCAAACCCACTAAATGACACCAAAGAACACTTGGTCACAACACCCCACTATAGGCATGTAAGCCAAACTATTTGGCATCATAGGTATTATTGCTGTTCAGACCTCTCAACTGTCCCTGATATAGACTCCGATATTAGGTCTGTCCCTCTTAATCCCCCTGAAAACTTGTGAGTGCTGAAGAAAAGGTGGTGAATTGCCTTTAATAAATAATGATAGTAATTCAGAGTTATAGACGTTTCACGTCAGAAACCCTATATTAATCCACATTCTCTTATTCTACAAATGTTTCAGGTTAATACTACAAATATTTAGAAAATGTCCCTGATTGTCCCTGATTATTTGAGGACTTGTCCATGATTCTGTTGAGATATTTCTCCGATCGGTTGAGAACTATGTTGCTGTCCTCACCCCCACCCAGGGGTATGATTGTCCAGACCTACCTCCAAATACAGGATATATACACAGCTGTTGCTGTAGAAGAAATGGCCAGCTATGAACCTTTCCATCAGCCGTCCTGCACATCCCTGGACATGTCCCCTACTATCAGCTCCTCTGTGTGGCCCAATAACACTACTTACCTATCGACCCCTGTTGCATTCATAGTAATGTTCACAGTCACAAGTAGGTGACACCCTCCACACAACTATATTGGCAGAATCTGGAACCCCCAACCCAGGTGTATTACCACAGCTATCCCAGACTACACATGTAAAAACACATGAAGGGAAAACCCAAGCACACTTGCATCACCACCTGGAGAAGTCTGTCATCCCCCAGCACTCCAGACCCCTACACCAACTACTGACACTGACACCTCCTGTCCTGCCTCGCATACATATCCCAACACCCTGCAAACCTGCACTACTGCACCCCCACCAATCACTCGAATAGCCTACTATACAGTTAAATTGCCCCCCCTCCACCTACCCGCCTACACCTCCACTAGTCACATCCACTCTACAACACAGGTATGGCATAACTAAACCTAACCCAAATACCTGAGTGTAGCCTGACCAGAAATGCTAAACGGGAATTCCACTTAACCTTACACTGATCTTCGTGAACAGTCATACCTGACATGTACACCTGACTTAAGCATGTATAAAACCGACATGTATATGAAGTAGCATGGGGGTATGTGGCATCATGCGGGAGTATGCCTGTGTGGGTGGCGGTAAGCATTGCCTACACAGATTAAGCAAAGTAGAAGCTATCTGGTTTAAGAAACTGTAACCAGAGGTTAGCAGTGCTTACCATTGCACAAACCCACGCAAACCCGCTTGATCTGCCCAGCAGCAAAATAAATTGCCTCTGTAAGGCTCAAACTCAGGACCCTGTACACTATAGTCACAGTAGTCAACCACATAACCATCATAGCAATACAGATGAGTGAGGTATCAGCAAACTAATCCTCACCACAGGTAAATCAAGCCAAAGATGTGAACTGAATCTATGTACAGTGTGAAGTGGTATAACTTGCTACATAACATAAATATGTGAACTGGATTACTGCAGTAAGCATAGATGTGCGGTGTTATTGTAATAAAGTGTAGATGTCCCCAGGTCCCTATACAGTGTATGTACACATGAATCACGGCTACCAGACACATATAAAACCTATAATGAAGAATAAATCACTGCCAAAAGGCAAATATAGTGCAAATTAACTATTAAGCAATGCTAATTGCAGTACAGATCAACTTAGCAAGAGTAAGCAATGTGTAGGGGAGCCAATCCAATCTTCCTACCGGTATACCCCTATAAGCACTACCAACCTTAGGTAAGCAGGTGTGCCCATAGCTTAGCCTCTTCAAACATGGCCAATCAAGGAAAAGTGCAAGTAATTGGCTGTATATAAACCACACAGGCGGGAATACATTCCATACGTGGTTGTAGCTTCATACTGCAGGCAGAATGGCTGGTGTGGGTGAAGGCACTCATTTTATAGTGCAGCACTGGGGCATCAAGGAGTTAAAACTCATGGTATGGCTCCTGGAAAAACACCATGAGGAGAGACTACTGCAGTGCTAGTACCAGGGCTTGCAGTATAAAATGAAGGCCTGAGACAGACTTGCTCATGACCTCACCAGTGCCACAGGTATCCCCCGGACTGGTGAGCAGGTCAGGCACCACCATGCTGACCTGAAGTGGGAGAGGGGGGATGTACTGGAACAGTGGATCCAGGAGTCTCAGCAGATGGCTAATGCCCCAGTACTAAGTACTCATTCCACTAAGTAGTTAGGAATTGCCTAGCTTGTGTATACTATGGATAGGTATGGCTAAATATCACTGTATTTCTCTGACAGCTGCAGATGAGCGGGCTGTGAACCAGCAAACCCATGACGCTAGGTTGCAAAGGCTGCATCGCGAGGCAGGTTAGTATTTTTCTGCATGCACTGTCATAACAAATAAATATAAGAGCCTTAGAAAGTGTCATACCAGTAGGAATAAATGTGTAATATTCTGTGAATAAAGGTATAACCCCTGGAGTGCTTATGTGTACTCTTCTTTCATATGTAGTTGAACTGTTGCATACTATAAATAGTACTGTTTAATTAAGCAGTGTTACCCACGCTGTGGTATGCAGATAAAATGTGTATGAAGTTCTGTATAACAATGTTGGAAGTGCCAAGAGGTCAGTCATATTGTACAAGTGAGGAAGATTTAGATAGAAAACTGTAGAAAGCTTCACATCAATTCTCTGATGGCACAGTATACTGTGATGTTAATAGCAGGGGGTTGAATCCCGGGAGTGCTAGTAAGTTGTATGCATAATCATACCCCACAACTGTACAGATTTTGTTACAATGTTCAGATAGAA